>NC_137690.1:69840704-69853204 GCF_963989245.1 Nansenia antarctica
CATAGCAACAACACTTTGATGTGGCTACAAAATGAAGCATCATCATTTATCCATTTTTGGTGAATCAAGTCATCCGTGGCACTCTAGAATGCTGGCAATTTGTTGACAACTTTATTCACTCATCATGTCACTGAATGAGTTCAAACATAAACACCAATCGAATTGTGCCGATACCGTAATATCTTGTTTCTGAATGCAGAGGAGGGTCAGTGTGTTGTGAGGAGCAGCTGGTGAAGAGATTATCCTGACGTAAAGCTGTGGTGAACGTGCAGCAGCTCACATGACCCCACAGGGACATTCAACGATGGCCTCAGGCCAGATGAACTGACGCCAGAGTTCATTCCATCGGTTGGAACAAGTTAGATGTGATTGAATGCGGATCAGGGGGAGGCTGGTGGAGGTAGAAATTGGAGGATTGTTGTAATTCGTGGACCAGAATGAGGAATGGGATCGAAGCAACGCTCGCTAGAGTTGTTACTAGTTGTTGTTACTAGGAACAGTAATATGTGTTGGAGGATAATTGCGTGAATAGATAGATAAAGAGAGAGATACATAGACAGATAGATAGATAGATAAATACATAGATAGATGAATAGATAGACAGACAGATAGATAGATAGAGAGAGATAGATAGACAGATAGATGGATGGATGGATGGTTAGACAGACAGACAGACAGACAGACAGACAGTTAGATATGTAGATAAAGAGATAGATAGACAGATAGATAGATGGATGGATGGATGGATGGATGGATGGATGGATGGATAGATGGATAGATGGATGGATGGATGGATAGATGGATAGAGAGAGAGATAGATGGATAGATAGATGGATAGATAGATAGATAGATGGATGGATGGATGGATGGATGGATAGATGGATGGATAGATGGATAGAGAGAGAGAGAGATAGAGAGATAGATAGATAGATAGATGAAATGGTTGTTATTCTGTTGGGCTTTTGGGATGGTTTCCCCTGCCGGCTGAACCCTGCCTGTGGTAGCTTCTGATGCCCCCTGCTGGTGAACCAGTGTTACTGCCGGCCGCTGCTGCACGGCCCAGGGGGATAAAAACATGTTATGTGACGATGTCTCATGCTGTACTGTAGGCCTCTCTACCGTGTCCTGGGCTCTGTGCGTTCGCCACAGCCACCATGTCGATCATGTTCATTTACATTTTTGGCATTTAGCAGACACCTTATTCCAAAGCGACTTACAATCAATACATTTGACTAAGCAAGTGAATCATCAATCCACCAGTCGTAGCAGGAAGAGTAATCTAGCTCAGGCCCGGGGCTTGAAAGAAAACCTTTCTTTTTTTTCCTTTTCTTTTTTAGATAGACACTGGAGAAACAGAGAAACAGTACAGGGGGGGGGGGGCAGTAGAAGTCTTGGGGGGGACAGTAAAGGGGGAAAGCGGGTGTCTCAGGAGACGCGGTGTTGGGGGTAGTAGGTGTCTCAGGAGGAGCAGTTAAGTCATGTGATAATAATAAGCATGTGACCAACCCATTTGTCGTTGTTTTTGTTGTTGTTCTCCACAGACGGCCAGGTGGTGCCTCCGGAGGACCCGTCGTCATTGTCCTCCTCCTGCCCCCCCGGCCCCGCCCATGGCCCCCCCGGGCCCCCAGTCACCAACAGCACAGATGTGATGGTGAACTTTGACCCCGACCCGGCTGACCTGGCGCTGTCCAGCGTCCCGGGCCAGGAGGCCTTCGATCCCAGGAGGCACCGCTTCTCAGACGAGGAGCTCAAACCCCAGCCCATGATCAAGAAGGCCCGCAAGATGCTGGTGCCGGACGAGCAGAAGGTACTACATTTCCCACAATCACTTGCTGTCCCTGTAGTTCGCACTTGAGAAGCCTAATGCGAGAGAGCATGTTTCATTTGGTCTTTTTTTATTTTTTTTTACTATTATGATGTGTTTTAATCACTTCATCAAATAGATGTTTATGTATTGTCGTATAATATTATTTTCCAATCTAACACATTGTGTATGTAATAATAATTAGAAACAGGATGCAAGTAGCATATTAAATGAGCACATTGCTACAGAAGGCCGGTAGTCTTGAGCCATCCAACAAGCTGATCTGTGATCTTTATCTTTATTGTCATTGTAACAGGTACAACGAAATGTAGATGCAAACCCTAGGTGCTAACAAACAAAACACTGTCCTAAGATAATGAAAAACAAGAATGAGACACAAATAGACATAAATAGGGGGGTTATAAATAGGGGGATAAGCGATCAGTAGGAATCTGAAAATGTATCTATGATGTAAACTTATATACTGTACCTATACAGGGCTCTCAAGTTTTGGACAGAGTTCAGAGTGAGATGTTGGCGGCGGCGGGGGGGGGACGGGGTCTGATCTGATAAATGACATAAATTTGTAAAAAAATTAAATAAAAAAAAAACACACACACACACACAGTCTCAGCGTCAAAGGATATGGTCTTCTCCCACGTCGACCAGTCTGTAGCCACTTCGAGATGTGAATGATCAATTCAAATAATCTGTCCTCTTCTGTGTAGCGAGCATCTGAATCAATAGCTCCAGTCAGCCCGTGTCGTTGGAATCAGAACGTTGTTTGTTGTAGCGGGAATATCAAAATGTTACCCGGATACAGCAATGCTATTATTTTCTGATTGGCTGTTCGGTAGCTATATATTTTTATTTGATTAGCTGGTGCGTGGCCTTCTGAACTCTAGGGGAACCAGAGGGAACTCACTTGATTCTCTACCTGTTCTATTTTTTTTAAATAGCGGCGCAACTTGGTGGGCGCCCCTGGTAATTTCTCTGCGTGAGAAATACAAGGTGTGGCGTGTGAACGTGTGAACGGGTTGAAATGTGTGAGACTTGAGAGCCCTGCCTATATACACTGCGTTCCAAATTATTATGCAAATGATATTTTTCTCAGATTTTCCTAAATAGTCGATGCAAATGACAATCAGTATAGTCATCAACCGTTAGAGTATAATTCAAATTTGATTGAACAAACCTCCCAATGATAACAGTATTTTTTTTAAAAATAAAAAACTCAAAATGCACTGTTCCAAATTATTATGCACAACAGAGTTTCAAAACATTTTATAGGTTGTAAAGAACTAAAAATGGTAATTTTATGAATTTAGGGTTAGGAGGTCATATTAGGAGGTCATATTTACTGAAATCAAAAGCTATTTCAAACAAAAACATCTTAACAGGTCAAGTTACATGTTAACATAGGACCCCTTCTTTGATATCACCTTCACAATTCTTGCATCCATTGAACTTGTGAGTTTTTGGACAGTTTCTGCTTGAATTTCTTTGCAGGATGCCAGAATAGCCTCCCAGAGCTGCTGTTTTGATGTGAACTGCCTCCCACCCTCATATATATTTTGCTTGAGGATGCTCCAAAGGTTCTCAATAGGGTTGAGGTCAGGGGAAAATGGGGGCCACACCATGAGTTTCTCTCCTTTTATGCCTATAGCAGCCAATGACACAGAGGTATTCTTTGCAGCATGACATGGTGCATTGTCATGCATGAAGATGATTTTGCTACGGAAGGCACGGTTCTTCTTTTTGTACCACGGAAGAAAGTGGTCAGTCAGAAACTCTACATACTTTGCCGAGGTCATTTTCACACCTTCAGGGACCTTAAAAGGGCCTACCAGCTCTCTCCCCATGATTCCGGCCCAAAACATGACTCCGCCACCTCCTTGCTGACGTCGCAGCCTTGTTGGGACATGGTGGCCATCCACCAACCATCCACTACTCCATCCATCTGGACCATCCAGGGTTGCACGGCACTCATCAGTAAACAAGACTGTTTGGAAATTAGTCTTCATGTATTTCTGAGCCCACTGTCATGCTGCAAAGAATACCTCTGTGTCATTGGCTGCTATAGGCATAAAAGGAGAGAAACTCATGGTGTGGCCCCCATCTTCCCCTGACCTCAACCCTATTGAGAACCTTTGGAGCATCCTCAAGCAAAATATATATGAGGGTGGGAGGCAGTTCACATCAAAACAGCAGCTCTGGGAGGCTAATCTGGCATCCTGCAAAGAAATTCAAGCAGAAACTGTCCAAAAACTCACAAGTTCAATGGATGCAAGAATTGTGAAGGTGATATCAAAGAAGGGGTCCTATGTTAACATGTAACTTGACCTGTTAAGATGTTTTTGTTTGAAATAGCTTTTGATTTCAGTAAATATGACCTCCTTATATGACCTCCTAACCCTAAATTCATCAAATTACCATTTTTAGTTCTTTACAACCTATAAAATGTTTTGAAACTCTGTTGTGCATAATAATTTGGAACAGTGCATTTTGAGTTTTTTATTTTAAAAAAAAATACTGTTATCATTGGGAGATTTGTTCAATCAAATTTGAATTATACTCTAACGGTTGATGACTTGAAAATTATACTGATTGTCATTTGCATCGACTATTTAGGAAAATCTGAGAAAAATATCATTTGCATAATAATTTGGAACGCAGTGTACACTATATGGCCTATTCACAGGGGGGTATATAGACAGGGGGGAGTTAGCATGTAACTGTGTACTTTTATAAACATATAAACATATGAACTAGTAACTTATATACAGTATATGAAAACCTAACACAAGAATGTAAACATATTGCACGTTTATAACAAGCTAACAAGCTAACAAGCTAACACGCTAACACACATCTCCCCCTGGCGCCCCCTGCAGGACAACAAGTACTGGAGCCGGCGCTACAAGAACAACGAGGCGGCCAAGCGGTCCCGTGACGCCCGGCGTCTGAAGGAGAACCAGATCACGGTCCGCGCCGCCTTCCTGGAGCGGGAGAACGCCGCCCTGAGACAGGAAGTGGCCGACATGCGCAAGGAGCTGGGGCGCTGCCGGAACGTCCTCAACAAACATGAGAGTCGTCACGGAGACTTGTGAGGAGAAGGAGGAAGAGGAAGAGGAGGTGGAGGAGGAGGAGGAGGAGGAGGGGAACGGGTGGGGGGTGGGGGGGTGGGGGGTGGTGGGGGTGGAAGTAAGGGAGGAGGTGGGTAGAGGGTAACCCAACATGGTTAGCACTTAAATTGAGGTGGTTCACTTGAGGCCTACGCAGGAATGGCGTAAGCGTTGGTTGGACACCTGATGTTATTTGACACCTGACGTTATTTGACACCTGACGTTGTTTGACACCATGGTGTCGGCAAGGTTTGCCGTGTAAGCGGTCAGGGGTTGTGGGTTCATGTTGTTAAAAAGTGGTGATGCTGAGGTCGTGTCTGTTCCATGCTGCGCTCACATACTGTTAGAAAGGTTGTGTCGGCACAGTGATGATGTCATTGAGTATTTACACAAGGTGTCGTTGAGTGCTTCTGCAGGTAAGTCGTAGGACATAATGCAGACCTGCTCCAATAGGTTGTTCAGATCACAGACCTGTTCTAATTGGCTGTTCACATCACAGACCTTTTCTAATTGGCTGTTCAGATCACAGACCTTTTCTAATTGGCTGTTCAGATCACAGACCTGTTCTAATAGGCTGTTCACATCACAGACCTGTTCTAATTGGCTGTTCAGATCACAGACTATGTTCTAATATGAACAGATCACAGGTGAAGGGGATATTACAGGCGTTAAGCTAAAGACAAGGAAGCAAGCCAGGTGAGGACAGATGTGTCGTTTTTTCTACAACAAAACATGTATATTTTTGAACTGGGCAGTGAAGCAGAATAGACATGGAGGATGAGGTCAGAGGTCCGACACCAAGAGCTGAAGAAGAAGAGGGTTGGAAGAGAAAAGAGAGCAATTACATTTTGACATAGGATAACTGTATATTTTTATATTTGCAAAGACAGAGAGGAGATAAGATTTTGGAAATAATCTTTTGTATATTTTCTATGTGGGCGGGCGGGGCACAGGGATTTGATAGAGAGATCGGGGCTTTACAGGGATGTTCTAAAAATGGTGATATATTTTGATCTTAGAAGCTGAGATGGAGGGGAAGGGATGGAGATGAAGAATGTATAACGGTTGAATCCAGGTTTACGATGGTGGGGTGTGGAGTGTTTTTGTTATGATCATGGACATACAGAGAAGAAGAAGAAGATGGAACTAAAATGTTCTAGTTTAAATTTGGTTGTGGGCACTTAATTTGCTATCATCTCTTTGATTAATTTCTTGAATTTCATATTTACAGTACATATCTGTTGAAAAAGAAGAGAGAGAGAGAGGGAGGGAGGGAGAGAGAGAGAGTGAGAGCAAGCGTGCATGCGTGCAAGAGAGAGAGAGAGAGAGCGAGTGAAAAAATTAACAGTAAATAAAAGACACTACAGTAAATAATCACTACACTTAAATATGCAGAGAATTGGTTGTCATGAGTGAATATGTTTGACACACACACACACACACACACACACACACACACACACACACACACACACACACACACACACACACACACACACCACACAAGACCAAACACCAAACATTCAATAAAAACTGGATCTTTGGACTGCATCAGCACATATCAAACCCTATCCTACTTATTTCTCTCTCTCCATTTCATTCGATCCGATCCGTTTTGGATCATGAACCAATGGAATCTTGGAAGTCTGGAATGTATCGTCCAGGTTACGGTGGCCGTGGTTACCATGCCTGTCTGGGGACTCTGAGCATGCTAACACAGATCACCTGAGTTTGATTATTACTACTATGGACTATATGGTGCTCCTCATGTCCCCTCACACCCCAGCACACATACACACACACACACACACACACACACACACACACAAACACCAACACAGTACGGAACTGCCTATACTCTTTATTTGTTTTTATTTGTTATTCTTCTGCGTATTTTATCGTAAGGAATCGTACACAGACTAACACACGGAAGTATGTCTTTACCTCTCCTTAAACTTTACCCAGTGAAACAATGAAACCATGCACCCCAATGCTACTGTACTCTACTGATGTACTATTGAATATTAAAATATTCTCTCACTAGATATGTGTGTATTTGATATATGCTTGAACATGTGACTATATATGTAATATACATAACTTCAATCTATAACTCTATATATAATTTAAAATAAATATATAAAATATATATATATATAAATAAATTGATTGGAATCATTGGTAATTTCTCAGGTGTCTGGGAGATTTTGTCCCATTTTGGCAGTATGATTCTGTAAAACTACAGAATTGAACATTCACTACCAACTTACCTAAGAATGGAGGGTCTGTCAATACCAGTTCTGGATTTAAAGGTCTTTGTTGATTACACATAGGAATTCTATGTCATTTTTTATTCTTGTTACTATTACAATTATGATTGCTAGTATTATCATTGTTGTTGTTGTTGTTGTCGTCGTTGCTGTTATTATTACTACTCTTATATTTCTTTTCAGCATTTCTCGAACAATATTTCAGGGGGAGTGGAGTCCTCACTTATCTCCCTTGTATTTCAACAGACCATCTTTACTACATTCCCCATGAGACTGTATACATCTCCAGGTGCATTGTGGGGGCTGTAGTCTTGTCCTTATGTTCTGGGGAATTTGATAAAACCTGAAATAAACACAAACTTTGCACTATTCCCTGGAAGAATCTGAACTCCATCTCCCAATGGCGTACTTCTCACCTCCCCCCCCCCCCCCCTCCCTTCCCGCCTGTTTGTGGGCAGAGAAGCGTTTTGTTTATGGGAATTGTTAGCAAAGGCTGAGCAACTTTTTGGCAGTGCTATTTTGTATGTTTCTGTATAAGCGTACTACAATTCATTGGGCATTGGTAGCCCGACCTCACGGCAGTGATGGTATGCTACATGACGGCATTGCGGGTAAAATGTACACAGCCTTCTCTCCTCCTAGATGTGGATTAGAATAAACAACTTCCTGTTCTGTTATGAACTATGTGCATCACTTCCCATTTGCACCAGTGATGTCATCTGATCCTTCCAACCAGGATGTTGGAGAATATGGCTGTCCCCAAGCACCAATAAAGACTTATCCTTACCCACTGATGATGCTGTTGTTGTGGCTTTGTGTTAACCCTATATTCATTCATGATTATGAGTTCACTGTTCATACATCCCTATTCATTCGTGACGATGACGTGAAGGTAGAAATCAGAGGATGGACTCATTGTAATGCATGGAATGGAATGAGGAATGGTATCAAATGGTCTGGACTGGAGCTAGGGTTAGGACTGGAGCTAGGGTTAGGACTGGAGCTAGGGTTAGGGTTGGAGCTGGGGTTAGGACTGGAGCTGGGGTTAGGGTTGGAGCTGGGGTTAGGGCTGGAGCTAGGGTTAGGGCTGGAGCTAGGGTTAGGACTGGAGCTTCGTTTAGGGCTGGAGCTAGGGTTAGGGCTGGAGCTAGGGTTAGGACTGGAGCTTCGTTTAGGGTTGGAGCTAGGGTTAGGACTGGAGCTAGGATTAGGACTGGAGCTAGGGTTAGGGCTGGAGCTGGGGTTAGGACTGGAGCTAGGGTTAGGACTGGAGCTAGGGTTAGGGCTGGAGCTAGGGTTAGTACTGGAGCTGGGGTTAGGACTGGAGCTAGGGTTAGGGCTGGAGCTAGGGTTAGGGCTGGAGCTAGGGTTAGGGTAGGAGCTAGGGTTAGGGTAGGAGCTGGGGTTAGGACTGGAGCTAGGGTTAGGACTGGAGCTAGGGTTAGGACTGGAGCTAGGGTTAGGGCTGGAGCTAGGGTTAGGGCTGGAGCTAGGGTTAGGACTGGAGCTAGGGTTAGGACTGGAGCTGGGGTTAGGACTGGAGCTAGGGTTAGGGCTGGAGCTAGGGTTAGGACTGGAGCTTCGTTTAGGACTGGAGCTAGGGTTAGGGTTGGAGCTGGGGTTAGGACTGGAGCTGGGGTTAGGACTGGAGCTAGGGTTAGGACTGGAGCTAGGGTTAGGACTGGAGCTAGGGTTAGGGCTGGAGCTAGGGTTAGGACTGGAGCTAGGGTTAGGACTGGAGCTAGGGTTAGGACTGGAGCTGGGGTTATGGTTATGGTTGGAGCTGGGGTTAGGGTTGGAGCTGGGGTTAGGGTTGCTGCTACCTGTTTCTAACCGTTTTGATAATTGCAGGGGATGGTGGTACCTCTGGCAATCTTCCTATACATTTTCCATTTCAAAATTATTTTGTTGATTTGTGGGCTCTGTCAAAAATGTGCGTGTGTAGCATGATCTGCGTTGTGACCTCTGTCAAACATAAAATAGAAATAATATAGCCGCAAGAGGCAATTAATGACGCAAGGGTTAACCTCAAATGTGATACACATCTCTGTGATGGCACTGTCTCAAAGCATACTAACTTTGAGATTGATTAGACTAACAATGCGTGACGTTAGAATTATAAGGTTCTATCTCCATTTTTGTCTAAATTTAGTTTTTTTACATAATCTGATCCATTAGGTGTTTATTTACTAACCCTAACCCTGTGTGGTGTTATTTTTAAAATGTTGAAATTTTTCAGTTAGTAATTAATAAAATACAAAGGTTCCATCTCACAAAACATAATGGAATGTAAAAACTTTGACGCTCAATATCTCTGAACTACTCTAAACGGAGATAGAACCTTATATATCTAAGCTCACGAATGGCTGACACAGTCCTATTTGCATGTCATGATTTATGGTAAATATTAATTTGCAATGCATGTAGCTGTGTATTTGAAGTATGAACCTGTCCATCGCAGACTTTGCAGGGACTGGTACAAGCATACTACATAACAATTTTCGTGTCAATCGGATTTGTGGTTCATGATATTTTTAGTATATTTAACAATGGCAGAATATGGGGCGCTTAGGTGGCGTAGCGGGTTAAGCACTGACCATGTAACCGCAGGGTACCCGGTTCGATTCCGGCCGGGGACATATCCTGCATGTCATCCCTCCTCTCTCTCTCACCCATCCTTCCTGTCTAAATCTTCACTGTAACTGTCAATAAAAATGCAAAAAATGAGTGGGACTGCCCCACTCAGAAAAAAAAAAAAGCTAGTCTATCGAAAATATACTGCCAACAAACAGAAACATGTTCAGAAAAAAACCATTTAGCTTTTATGAAATAATCAGCTACTCTATCGCTGGAGATCGATCATTTAAAAAACTAAAGCAGATAGACAGCTTCGGCCCACCGCCTACAAGTCTGAACTCTTCTGGTAAGAATTTGGCATGGATCTGGATTCACAGATATGAGGTCTAGTGACTTAGGCAATAAGAACACAAAGTGTGTGTCCCATTGTGAGGGGTGTCCCTTAGCTCCTTCGGTTATGATTTACTGTGACGTGTGTGTGTGTGTGTGTGTGTGTGTCTCTGAGAAAAACTGGTGCATTTGTCTAATTTACGAGAGCGAGAGAGACACAGAGATAGATAGAGAGAGAAAGAGAGAAAGACAGAGAGAGACACAGAGAGACAGTATGTTTGGCAGTTTGGAACATGAATATCCTTGAGCATGTCCCTGTGGTCCCTCAGCTCCAGCAGGGTGAGAGGTCCCGCCTTCATTGCAACTGTCTGACAGAAAACAGATGTGAGGCCCTCTCACTGACGCCCCCCCCCCCCCGCCTTCTCCTACCACTCTCTCCCTGTACTGTCTACCAGTGGCGGACTCAGGCTGTTTGAAGGGCAGGGGGGGCGAAAAGAAAAAAAGGGCACCTACTGCACAACATGGGACCCCATCAGTGCACATGGTCAAGTTTAGACCATTGGAGGGGCACCAATAGGGCACGTCCTCTCATTTTCGCCACTCAGAAGGGCATTTTTGCCACTCAAAAGGGCACTTAAGCGAGACGTTTTTCAACCGTGGGGGCACCAGGAGGGGCGGTCGCCCCCCTGCCCCCCCCCTGAGTCCGCCAGTGCTGTCTACCAATCTTCAACCCCAACACTTCGCTCTGCTCTGTCCCGTGGTCTTACTTCCAATAACCACCCTCTTTTTAAATGTAATTTTAGTTCTTAATTCTAATTAGTTAGTTCTCTGGTACTCCTTTTTCTTTCTTACTGTCCCACCATCTTCCTATGACTCCTCACCTCTCTGTCTCTCTCCCCCCCCCCCCCCCCCCCACTCCCTCCCTCTCTCTCTCCCTCCCACCTCTCCCTCTCTCTCTCCCCCCCTCTTTAATAACCATCCTGACAGCTGAAAGATGGACTACAGTACCTCTTAGGACTTCTCGTCGGTCTCCCTGACAACCAGCCTGCAACAGCATGCAATTGGGAGACTCCTGTGTGTGTGAACTGTGAACGGCATCATCTTCTCACCGGAGGGTGTGTGTGGGGGGCGGGGGGGCGGGGTGTGTGTGTGTGTGGGGGTGGGGGGGGTTGTTGGAGGCGGGGGTGAGGTGAGGGGCTGGGGGGTTCAAGCTGGATAACGAGCCAATCACACGTCAGCAGCATACTGTTTCAACGCCGCATCCAGCTCCCATTCCAACTCCTCCCTTCAGCCAGAGGCCCCATTCCAACACCTTCAACCAGAGGCCCAATTCCAACACCTTCAACCAGAGGCCCATTCCAACTCCTCCAACCAGAGGCCCCATTCCAACACCTTCAACCAGAGGCCACATTCCAACACCTTCAACCAGAGGCCCCATTCCAACACCTTCAGCCAGAGGCCCCATTCCAACTCCTCCCTTCAGCCAGAGAGGCTCAGCTTGTTGTTTTAGATCCACAGTGAAGCCCTCCTGTCTCATTTGTCACTTTGTCACTTATGTTCTGTACTAAGGACCTATCGCTAAGCCACGCCCCCTTTGAAAAGTCGGACAAACAAACAACGCTTCACTGACAGTGACTGACTGACTGACCGTGACTGAAAGACATTCAATGACTTACAAAGGCGGAGTTGGCAAATTTCTGATTTCTGATTTACCACAGCAAGTAATAGACATGTTTTTTTTAAAAAAGATGACAAGAATATTTCGTCTAGAAGCTTTTCACCATCAGATATTAGCGAGTTGTTTGTCAGAGTTTTCTGCCTGTAGTAACTTTTGCTGTGATATGATTGGACAATTTCTATTTTGGGGCGTGGCTTAGCGATAGGTCGATTGTCACTTTTTGTCAGCAAATTGTCTGGATTCTGCTAATTGTATCCTGTCTTATTTGTCACTTTTGTCCTGTACTGTTGTCACTTTTTTATCTTGAATTATGCTTTATTGCCTTATTGTCTTGTGCTGCAATGTCAGGAACCGAAACCTACGAATCGTACTCTCTTTTACACTTGTGTAATGTGACATAATACAATTAACTTGAAACTTTATGTACTTTCTGATTTGTGCCGATAAAGTTGAATTGTGTTAGTGGCTGAGCGACAGTGTGGTGTGATGTGTGTGACGCAGGCCTGACTGTGATGTCAGCTGTGTACAGGCCTGTCTGTGATGTCAGCTGTGTACAGGCCTGTCTGTCTGTGATGTACAGCTGTGTACAGGCCTGTCTGTCTGTGATGTCAGCTGTGTACAGCCCTGTCTGTCTGTGATGTCAGCTGTGTACAGCCCTGTCTGTCTGTGATGTCAGCTGTGTACAGGCCTGTCTGTCTGTGATGTCAGCTGTGTAC
>NC_137690.1:69863204-69885704 GCF_963989245.1 Nansenia antarctica
AATCCTATACTTTTGCACTCATTTGTTTTCTCCAGCCCCCCCCCCCCTAACCCTGACCTCAAAACAGTTCCTGAGAGAAACATAGCGCGTTTGTCAATGGCCACAGATGATCACCCAGGTAAACTCTACACGTCACAACTAAATCACTTCTGAAAGCATAATCCTGGATACGGTTTAATTTGGTATTCAAGGAATTATTAATATGAATTATACAACGGATAGATCCGGTCCATTGTCTGTATTGGTCAGTTTGCGTTCCAGCTGTGCTGATATACGCATCTCTTCATATTACTCCGCGTTTATATTATATATATGACCATTATCGAAGTTACATTCTTACCGTTGCTTAGCAACCGATAAACAACTGTTCAGCGGATGAATACACTTACAATAAAACATTGTTCCATTAAAATACATTAATTAAAAGTTTGTCTTGTCTTTCTTTTGTGAAATATTGATAGATAAATGTGGTAACCGTTGTATAAAAGCGTTATGGAACTATAACGTAACGGCACGTTACTTACGGCACGCCCAAGGACACTTCCATAACGCTTAATTGTGCAACATAATAATTTACACGGTTAAATAAATGTTGTCATCGAAATACTGTTATTATTTCAAATACTTGTTTCACAAATGACATCAAGTGCATAATTAACCTACAGGACTTGTGAAATACTGTATCTACCTCCATCTTTCAGTGCTGGGGATCGTGCTGCTGGGGTACAGGCTATCTGGGAAGAGTTCAGCAGGAAACACCATCCTGGGCAGAGAGGAGTTTTCCCTGAGGAGTGCTGCTGATCATTGTGTGAAGAGACAGGGAGAAGTAGCAGGGAGACAGGTCACTGTGGTCGACACTCCAGGCTGGTGGCCGAATGCCCCTGTCGAGCAGACTCGTGAGATGGTTAAACAGGCGATGGTGCAAAGTTGGCTTCTATGTCCTCCAGGTCCTCTCAATTTCCTCCTGGTCATACGGGGACATGATGTATTCATTGAGGAACACAGAAGAGCAGTACAGGAACACCTGGAGCTCCTCAGTGAGAGAGTCTGGAGTCACACTATAGTGCTGTTTACCTGTGGGGACTGTCTGGGAGACACAACCATTGAGCAGCACATAGAGAGACAAGGGGAGGCCCTCCAGTGGCTTGTTGAGAAATGTGGGAACAGGTATCATGTCCTCAACAATAAGAACAGGGGTGATGGCACTCAGGTCGCAGAGCTGCTGGAGAAGATAGAGGAGATGGAGGCAGGACAGCAGGTGATTAGTATGGGTGAGTCTGTACTTCAGCTCTTGGTTATTCTACTGTGTGACATGCAGTAGATCAACTACAGTCACTAGTGTGAGAGAAAACTATTATATGTAATAAGAATTTTTTCTACATTTAAGATTCAAACTTCACAACAGAAAATTGAATATCTAGAGAAAGCTATAGAAGCTGATTTCCTGTTGTAAACACAAAATGAAACCAGTTTCTCTACTTGAAGCTTGACATTGGCTAGACAACAGACATATTTAAATGATTACAATGACCTGATTGCTCTCTTTTCTACCTAGATGGACTAAGCCATCTAGAGCAGTTTTGGACTTTTGTGTTTCCCCAGACCCAGTACTCTAGAACCAGACTAAACCAGTTGAGCCTTTGTGTTCCTTTTCCACCTTTGTGTCTCTAGGAGAAAGTGGGGGCCGATTCCCCCTTAACCTTCATCCCCCATCATCTTCCTCAATGTACAAGTCCACACCCATTGCTCATGATTGGTCTAGACCTCACCCAAGGGCGGACCTCTTACCTGAGGGTACCTGAGTGCATAAATACTGAGATGTAATGAATGATCTGGACTTTACGAGGAACTTTGAATCTTCAGATGCGTCTGACGAACCTGTAAACTTCCTCCTTCTGCAGAAGAATATTAAATATCTTTTCTTATACATCTTGAAACGAAACAGGCTGCCTTTATTGATAATTTGCTCTAACAGCTGGCGACGAGGATGGGATACCAGACCCACCAGAGAGGGAAGCGACGACCAGGGTTACCAGACCCACCAGAGAAGGACGCAGCCACCAGGGTGCCAGGCCCGGCAGACAAGGACGCAGCCACCAGGGTGCCAGGCCCGGCAGAGAAGGACGCAGCCACCAGGGTGCCAGGCCCGGCAGAGAAGGACGCAGCCACCAGGGTGCCAAACCCGCCGGAAAAGGAAGCAGCCACCAAGGTGCCAAACCCGCAGTAGATCAGTTAGATCAGCTATAGTAGATCAGCTACGGTAGACATATATAGTCATAATGCAGCTACAGTACTAGTCATATATAGTCATAATGCAGTTTGGTTTATATAGTGTTGTGTTCATGATACGGATTGAAATATTAGATGTTTTGTGTGAAATGTCAATAACATGTCTCTGGATAGACAGAGATAGCAACGCTAAGGTTGTAGGTTTGGATAGACAGAGATAAATGACATGTGTTATTATGTTATGTTACATACAGGCCATTTCAACAGAATCACCATATGTGTGTTTAGTCAGAGATAAAAACTCATTTTAAATACACTTAAGACTGCCTGCCTGTTGCTGACATTGTATCTTTTGCGTTTTACCATAGTTTTGCCCAAATAGAGTGCAGCAATACCTTTCCATCTCATGTTCCATCTCTCTGTCCTCTCCATGGTTCTCTGAATCTAGAACCAACAACTCCCACCAGCACTGCACACAGCTCGACAGCTACACCAGAGGAACATGTGAGTAGAGTACCAGTTGAGTGTGGTACCACACTGGGTTTACTCTTTATCTTTATACAGTGTTTGAGTATTGTGTAGACGATCACCACGTAGGCTAATGACTCATTAATAATGACTTACAGGGCCGCTTGATGGCGTAGCACACTAAGGCGTCAGCCATGTAATCGCAGGGTCCCTGATCTGAGCTGATCCCTAAAAACATATTTATGATCTGAGCTGGTCCCTAAAAACATATTTATGATCTGAGCTGGTCCCTAAAAACATATTTTAAAAAACTAAACACTCACAGACCTCTTAAGTGATACAGAGAGAAGTTACCTAGTAACCTTGACAACAAAGTAAGATTCCTAGTACCCTTGACAACAAGGTAAGATTCCTAGTACCCTTGACAACAAGGTAAGATACCTAGTACCCTTGACAACAAGGTAAGATACCTAGTACCCTTGACAACAAGGTAAGATACCTAGTACCCTTGACAACAAGGTAAGATACCTAGTACCCTTGACAACAAGGTAAGATTCCTAGTACCCTTGACAACAAGGTATGCGCAGGGCAGAAACCACCACAATCTATAATGTAGTAAATACAGAAGGAATATTTTTTTTGTTACAATTCTCATTTTAAGGATAACATTTTTGTCTGCCTTTCTCCCCATCTGAAGTCTTGTTAGCCATGTCCATACATATCTTCCTTGTCCAATAAGATAAATATATATTGGGCAAATCAGGTAGCATTTTTTATAAATACTTTAAGTAATTTCATTGGCGCCACTCTTCCTATATAACACTCTGGTTTCTCCCATTCATTTATCTGGAAGGACCTGGGCTCATTTCATCAACATCAGACCATGTTTGAAACCTGAAAACATCTGTCAAGCCTTGAAACCTTTGGAATGCTGATTTCATTTTGTGTTTCTCTGTATTTCAGACCCCTACTATTGTGACATCTGAATATAATGACTCTGTATACAGGTGACACTTTATATGCTTTGAAAGTCCATACGTTACAAACTGCAGAATGTACAGAATAAAACTCAAGACAATCGTCATATTGTAAACTAGAAAAAACAACAAAAAACGAGCTAGAAAAAGTAAATCTGAGCGGACGGTTATTGTTTTCTGATTTTGGCCCAGCTAAATTAATATAGTGGAACGCCACGTTAATTACCTACCATCTTTTACAATCATAGCGCTGACGCTTGTCTCAGTGTTTCCATTTCTGTTTCCATTCTGCTATTGATAACAACAGTTATTCTCTGTTTTACAGTTCTTTCACCTTATTGTTACCATTGTAAGTGTGACTATTGTCCTGTGGCCCCCAGGCTCCAGTGCTCCTGTTCAGGTCTGTTCCAGTGCAGTTTGACAGGTCTGGTGTTTCTGATGGCTGGGGAGGGGGAGGTGCTGTATAGAATCGTCCAATGGGACGAGGGTCTCCTACGATCTACAGGCCGGACTCCTGCAGGACCCCTGTTCAGCATCGACTGCCCTCAGGGGTCTGTCCGTCAGCTACACCTCCCACACTGTGAGATCGGTAAGTTACACTCAGTCACAACTGACACATCAACATGACTGTGCCATTTCCTTCATATACGTTTTTAATATTTCGAGAAATTGTTTGTTTTCATAAGAATACCACAGAGGAGATGGAAAGACAGACAATACAGATTGTGCGAGTGACATCTTGGTGTTTTGCAGGAGATGGTTTTCAGTCCCTGGATGTGGCCCATGGTACAGGTGGCAGTATGGAGGTTATGCCACCACTCAGGGTGACTGACACACATGTTGTGGTGGACATTACAGGCCTCTCCTTTTGGGGCCTTTAAGTTAAATGGTTAATGTCCTACCCCAACATCAGCGGGCAGGTGCTGCCGTACCTGGAATCACGGGGCCCTCACCTGTCAGTTCTGAACCTGGTTATACTGCCCTCCAATGTGCCACTCAATGAGGTACCATCTAAATACCTGCTGATCAAATGTCTATTCATGCCAGACACAGACACATGGTTCTCTTATGGATGTCATTTGCTGCTGTCGCGTTGATAAAGATCTCTTATTCTGTGACAGGTGGAGAAGCAACAAAGAGGGAGCACTTACATACGTGTCTGTCCCAACTGCACTCTGGCCCGAATGGCAACATACAGTCTCAGCTGTGATCTGGAGGAGAAACCAAGGATAGTACCAAAGGTAGACTCTGTCAGATGTCACATTCTGATGATGAATGGCACTCGTTTGAATAATTGCTCGAAATGTTTAAATACGTTTTATTGTTACGTCGTTGGTCCGACATTTGTGAGAGACAAATCGTTCACTGACTGTGGTTGTATTTCTCTGGAGTTGTGTCAGTGGATTGTAGTGGATTTAATCTGGTTTCTTCTCTATTGATATTGAATATTGAACACAAGGAGATTGATCAACTTAGCTTGAAGCCTTTTATTTATAAAGTTACATGAGAGCAGTCTAGAGTTTGCAAAGTCCAGAGGCCCAGAGCCTCCTCCTTCTCTGAGCACTTATATACAAAGTTGACACCCTTTATGAAATCACTAATCTTGGCAAACAAATGTGGTGACAGGAAACTAGACTATAGTAAGTGTGCAACAAGTCATTGGCCCTGTCCCCAGGCAGTCTGAATTGTCAGCTACGATTTCCCAGAATGTAGAGATACAGACTTCAATTCTCAGTCTATTTGATATAAAACTACAACAGGATTCTAAACCTTTCACTTCAACACGGGGAGGCATCTCGACAATGCTGTCACTACCCGAAGGACTCCTGTGGTTCAGTAAGTTCACTTACTAGATGCAGAATCAGCTTCTGTCCCTTTGTGTGTTGCAGTGTGTTACTGTGTACTGGAGCTACGGGCCAAACTACCACCCCACCTTCCAGGTGTTCCTGAACCCAGACATCAAGGGTGTGGAGCTGAAGCTTTTTGATCGAGAGGTTGATGGAGACCAGGTGTGGATGGGGTTCATCCCACTAGTGACAGGTAAACCCTTTGAGTTAACCAACAATAGGCCAACGCAACTCTATACAGTGCCCTCCATAAGTATTGGATAGAGGAAGAATTTAGTCTTCTTTTAGCTCTATACTCCAACAATTACACAATTACACAATTACACAATTACACAATTACTACGGGGTCAAAGTATTACTTATTATTATTATTATTACTATGGGGTTTTCCAGATTGGACACATTTGGAAAGTTTAGAAAGTTCTAAATGTTTTAAACATACCTCCCGAATTTCAGGGCTCCAAAAGTATTGGAAAAAAACGTATACCGGTAATATCCAAATAAAGTACTCATGTTTTGCATTTGTCAGCCGGCCGGCTCCTTGCATGGTAGTTTTCCGCCATTGGTGTGTGAATGGGTGAATGTACGGTAATATGGGCCATTGTAAAATACTTTGGAATAAGGTGCAGTCCATTTACCATTTACCATATTTGGTCAACAATCCTTTGTGTGCAATAACTACCCTTTAGTCTGTGTCCCATTGACCCCACCAGACGCTGTATATATTCTCTGGTGATGCTCTGCCAGGCCTGTACTGTAACCATGGTGATGCTCTGCCAGGCCTGTACTGTAACCATGGTGATGCTCAGCCAGGCCTGTACTGTAGCCATCTTCAGTTGTTGTTTGTTTTGAGGCCTGTTTGCCAAAATATTTTTTCCAAGTTTGAAATACCCTGAAATACTGAAATACTGAAATACTGAAATACTGAAATACTGAAATACTGAAATACTGAAATAATGAAATACTGAAATACTGAAATACTGAAATACTCCCTAGTTGCTATTGGCAGTATGTTTGGGGTCACCGTCTTACTGTATGATGAGGCGCCATCCAATGCATTTGGAGGCATTTGCTTGTACTCTAGCAGACAAGATGTTTCTGTACACTTCAGAATACATTGTGCTATTGCTGTCATCAGTAACATCATCAGTAATCAGTAATTAAGACAAGTTAGGCAGTTCTTGTGGCAACTATACATCACCAAGTCATATTTCACAGTGGAGGTGTCATGCTGTAAATATTGCGCAGAACCTTTTTTCTCCAAGCTTTCCTCTTGCAATCACTCTGGTCCATGATAATATGAGTCTTATCTTTCCAGCAGACCATGTTCCAGACCTCTGCAGGCTTTTTAGTTTTTAGCTACCGGTAAGTATCCTTTTCGAGGATAACTAATGGTTAGCACCTTACAGTGAAGCCTCTGGAGCTCGGCTGGTGACGTATGGTGGTGATGGTAGCCTCTGACACCTTCACGCTTACCTCCTGGAGAGTGTTCCTCTGTCACCTTCACGCTTACCTCCTGGAGAGTGTTCCTCTGTCACCTTCACGCCTACCTCCTGGAGAGTGTTCCTCTGACACCTTCACGCCTACCTCCTGGAGAGTGTTCCTCTGACACCTTCACGCCTACCTCCTGGAGAGTGTTCCTCTGACACCTTCACGCCTACCTCCTGGAGAGTGTTCCTCTGTCACCTTCACGCCTACCTCCTGGAGAGTGTTCCTCTGACACCTTCACGCCTACCTCCTGGAGAGTGTTCCTCTGTCACCTTCATACTTACCTCCTGGAGAGTGTTCCTCTGACACCTTCACGCCTACCTCCTGGAGAGTGTTCCTCTGTCACCTTCACGCTTACCTCCTGGAGAGTGTTCCTCTGACACCTTCACGCCTACCTCCTGGAGAGTGTTCCTCTGACACCTTCACACTTACCTCCCGGAGAGTGTTCCTCTGACACCTTCACGCTTACCTCCCGGAGAGTGTTCCTCTGACACCTTCACGCTTACCTCCTGGAGAGTGTTCCTCTGTCACCTTCACGCTTACCTCCTGGAGAGTGTTCCTCTGACACCTTCACGCCTACCTCCTGGAGAGTGTTCCTCTGACACCTTCACGCCTACCTCCTGGAGAGTGTTCCTCTGTCACCTTCACGCCTACCTCCTGGAGAGTGTTCCTCTGACACCTTCACGCCTACCTCCTGGAGAGTGTTCCTCTGACACCTTCACGCCTACCTCCTGGAGAGTGTTCCTCTGACACCTTCACGCTTACCTCCCGGAGAGTGTTCCTCTGACACCTTCACGCTTACCTCCTGGAGAGTGTTCCTGATCTGCGGGACAGGTGGGACAGTCTCTTGGCTCGGTAATCTCTTCACATGGGCTCTCCTACCACAGCTACGCAGACGACACTCAACTCTTCCTGTCCTTCCCCCCGTCTGATGTACACGTGGCAACCCGTATCTCAGCATGTCTCGCTGACATTTCAACTTGGATGGCTGACCACCATCTCAAGCTCAATCTTAACAAGACCGACCTCCTCTTCATCCCCAGGAAAGCCTGCCCTCTCCAAGACTTCTCCATCACAGTGGAGAACTCTACTGTAACCCCCTCCCTGACAGCCAAGAACCTTGGAGTGATCCTGGATAACCGACTATCCTGTGCGGAGAACATTGCAGCAACGGCTCGCTCCTGCAGATTCTTCCTCTACAACATCAGAAGGATACGACCATTCCTTACCAGAGAGGCAGCGCAACTCTTGACCCAGGCACTGGTCATCTCCCGCCTGGATTACTGCAATGTACTCCTGGCTGGGCTCCCCGCTTCAGCCATTAGACCTCTGCAGCTCATCCAGAATGCTGCTGCCCGGCTGGTATTCAACCTCCCCAAATACTCGCATGTCACCCCTCTCCTTCACACCCTGCACTGGCTCCCGATAGCAGCTCGCATCAGATTCAAGACCCTGGTGCTTGCATACCAGGCAGCTAAAGGGACAGCCCCTGCCTACCTGAAGGAAATGGTAACCCCCCAAACCCCTGCCTGCTCACTCCGCTCCTCCACCTCGGCTGGCCGACTGGCCCCACCTCCTCTACACAGCAGTCGGGCTGCCCGATCACGTCTCTTCACAACACTGGCTCCCCGCTGGTGGAATGAGCTCCCCACGGCTGTCAGAACGGCAGAGTCACTACCCATCTTCCGTCGTAGACTGAAGACCCATCTCTTCAGGTTACATCTTAACTGCTCCTCCTGAGACATCTTCTGACCCTCACCACTACGTCTCCTAAAGACACCCGCTTTCCCCTCTACTGTGTCCCTAAGAACTTCTATTGCCCCCCTTGTACTGTTTCTCAGTTTCTCAGTTTCTCCAGTAATTTTTTTATTTTTTTTTTTTTTTAGTAGAAGGCGATAATAGGGAGAAGGTTTTTCCTTCTATCAGTGGCCCCGGGCCCGAGCTAGAGTACTCTTCCTGCAACGAATGGTGGACTGCTGATTCACATGCTTAGTATTCAAATGTATTGATTGTAAGTCGCTTTGGAATAAGGCGTCTGCTAAATGCCAAAAATGTAAATGTAAATGTACATGTTTCTTTCTTCGGGCATCCACTGTAGAAGTCTTCCTCGGCCTACCAGCCTGCTTGTGATTGCTGAGCTCACCAGTGCTTTCTTTATTTTTTTAATGATGTTACAAACTGTTGATTTTGGTATGTCTAAGGTTTTTACTATGTTTCTGATAGATTTTCTTCTGATAGTTCAGCCTTTTTTCTGATAGTTCAGAATTAAGGTATGCCTCTCGCCTTTATCACTTTACCCTGTACCGTCAACCTGACAACTGAGCTTGTTGGGTCGTGACGAAGCCTAGAATCGATACTAGTCATTGACAGATCTCTTATGTCTGCACAAATTATGTATTGGAACACACCTGACTAGCCAGAAACACCTGTCAAGACAATTTTCCAATACTTTTGGTACCCTGAAATAGGGGGACTTTTGTAATTTTTAAACAGTGAAACCATTTATTAAATGGAAATTAAAACACTGAAAGAAAGCTGAGAATCTCGTTTTTTGCAACAACTAGGTAGGTGAATATAATCTGTTGGTCTCCCCTGACTACCAGGTGCTGCATTGGGTGGGCCGCAGGCTGAGAGGCAGACTGGTTCAGCAGAGGAGCAACTGGGCTCTGTCCGGGCAGAGTTTGTGAAACGAGTGTCAGGACCAGTTCTGGACAGTCTCCTGGATAAACTTCTGCAACTGAAAGTCATTAATGACCTTGAGTTGGAGTCGGTGAAGGTGATGGCTCAGAGGGCAGAGAAGGCTCGAGAAATCATTAGAATGGTCCTGAACAAAGGATCTGAATCATGTTCAATCACCAAAGCCCTTCTGGAGGAACTGGACCCTTTCTTATGTACAACACTTGGACTCCACTAGCACAGTGTTATAACATGAGGCGTTGGTAGGCCTGGGTATGAGCTACGACCGACAATGACATCATTATTATACACATTTGATTTTAGAGCAAGGCCAGTGACTGTACGCCTCTTATCTTAAATACTGCCCCATGTCTCAGCCCTAGATGATAGAATGACAGTTACAGTGTATATAAAGCTCTCCTCTGAGGAGGAAGGAGCTGGTGCTTTTAAATAAAATAGGTTAGTTATATACGTTCTCCAGTCAATACAGTAGTAAGGAGAGAGTAGCTGCACCATGGAGATGTAACACAAGGGGCACTGTTCTGTAGTAATGTATGCAGCAGCAGCAGCTGGACTGTTGCCTATTAAACTCAATGTTCATTACATTTCCATTAATTACATTTGCAAGAATGTATCTCATACAGTAGATGACATAAACCCTACAAACATTCACACATACATATGCATTTGTAAATGGTTGACTGTTAATGCTGTTGTTGTTGTTGTTGTTGTTGTTGTTGTTGTTTTTACTTGATTTTTGTAAAAATATGTTTTTAAAAGCGACTCTTTTGTTTGCTTTTCTTATAATGAATACCCTAGTAATCTTGAAGAAATAACCTGTAATAATTAATTTTCTATTAATTTATAATGCACGTTATTTATGCACAAACTTGATGCACATTCTGTCATCGGAATTCAGACGGAGACGGAGGATATGAATGTAACTAGTATCCGGCCTCCTCGCTGTAGTTTCATTGGTCCTCCAAGCTCATGGATAGTCACATGACAATAACGTTGTCCAATCGGCTGCCGGCAGTCCGGGGCTCGTAATTTTGAACCTTGTAGCCTTCGGAACGACGGCCATCACACAACGGCAGCTATTAACTGTTTTGATGGGTAGATTTGGTGCAAGTAACACCGGGGTATTTAACTGTTCTGATGGGTAGATTTGGTGCCAGTAACACCGGGGTATTGCACGTTGATTGTAGCTGTTTCTAGATTGAATGAATTGATGAATACAATGAGTTCTCATATCGTCACTCCGGGACCTTACAGGGCGACCAAACTTGTAAGTAAGACGATGCACATGTCCTGAGCCAGGTCAGTGTAACTAACGTTCGCTGTCCCAGCTCAAACATGACATTATTAAACTCTGTTTTATAACTGCCAGAATATGTTGTAAGTTGTGTTGCAATTGCTTGTTTGCTAGATCTTAAAAAACAACGAATTGTCTTGTTTATGCCGAGCTCCATTTGGTAGCTCGTGTTCATTTTAGATTATTACATTTTAGGTTTAGCTGGCGAATTAATGTAGGTTCATATGGACGGTCTATATCCCATACAATTAATACGAGCCTCCAAATGGGGCTAATACATATGTGACTGATATGCAATACTAGGCTAATCAAACAGGATCCAGTTGGCTGCTACTCCATCTGTCCTGCTATTGTTGCCCTGCTGTTCTCTGGGGGGTATTCCATCAACGTCGCTAAAGGCAAATCCAGGGTTATTTTGATACATTTCGCGGGATCCGGGTTTATTTTGATCAATCCTGCGAGATTTATAAAAAATAAACCTGGATTTTCCTTTAGCGACGTCACACCACCAGTAGCAGTAGGCCTATCATTTCCACTGTGTTGAAGCTGCCTAATGTCAAAACAACTGGAGGGTGTTCCATCAATGTTACTAAAGGAAAGTCCAGGCTTATTTTGATAAGTCTCGCGACTCCTAGCAAGTTCAGCCCAAGAGCAGACTGCAAGATGCTTAAAGAAGTCTCCAACAATTCTAAAATGTCATCACTGGACCTACAGGTAGCTGTTACCAAGTTGATGTCAAAGTACATAATTTAATTTAATTTTAAATTGTAATTTAAGTACATGCATCTACCATCAGAAAGAGACTGCACAAGTTTGGGATTTTCATGCGAGGTGTGCAAGCAGGAAACCCTTGCTGTAAAAAAAAAAAGAAGCTAAAACTAAAGTTTGCCAGAGAACACAGACAAACACCAGGACTTCTGGAACAATGTGCTTTGGACAGATGAATCCCAAGTGGAATTATTTTATAGGCACACTAACAGAAGACATGTTTGGTGCAAAGCAAAGACAGCATTTGAGCACAAGAACCTCATACCACATGTGAGGCATGGGGTGGAAATGTCATGGTTTGGGGCTAACCAGCTCACCATCATAGAATCCACTATGAATAGGCTACTTTATTATTGTATGAGAGGGTGCTTGAGGAAAACCAAACTGTCTGAGACCATCTGTCCAAAAATGTAAGCGGATGTGGACCATGCAACATGACAATGACCCAAAACATTCCAGTAAATCCACCAAGGAATGCCTCAAAAGAAAGAAATGGAGAGTTCTGGAAAGGCCAAGTTAAAAGCCCAGATCGTAATACTATTGATTCTGTGGGGAGATTTGAAACGGGCTGTGCATGCAAGACACCAATCAAACATCACACAGCTGAAAGAATTCTGCATTTTCATTATGTAAAGCGCATTGAGTCGCATCTTGTGAGAAATGCGCTGTACAAATAAAACTTGATTTTGATTTTGATTAGGCATGGAGGAGTGGGAAAAACGCTCCCTGTCGATGTCAGAAATATTTTTCCTCAGTAGGAATTGGCATCTTTGTTTATTTTTGTGGTAGGCCTAAATAAATGATAACGAAGTGCAAATGTAATTGTTTTTGGTTAAATTACATTACACCGTTATCTATAGATGTGTAGATGATATATCATATGTCCATATTTCTTGAAAAAAATAAAATATAATATTTCACGGGGTGTCCTACATTTTTCACGACTGTATGCTCTCATGTTACTGTATAGAGGCCTACAGCTAAACCTGACTATTTAAGTGTTGTTGTTTTTGTTGTTTTGTTGCATCTGCAGTGGAATGAAGTGACAAAGCTCTTCCGGGCGGGAATGCCTCTTCGCAAACACCGGCAGCATTTCAGAGTGCACGGGAGCTGTTTCACCGGCGCGGCCGCTGTCGACTGGCTGCACGAGCTCCTCAGGAGCAACAGCAACTTCGGACCGGACGTCACAAGGCAGCAGACCCTCCAGCTGCTGAAGAAGTTCCTGAAGAACCATGTGATCGAGGACGTGAAGGGCCGCTGGGGGTCGGAGGAGATGGAGGATAACGCGCAGCTCTACAGGTAGCTAGGCCTATGTCACACATGGCGGCTGTGGCGCAGGAGGTAGAGCCGACGTCTAATGCTCGCAAGGTTGGCAGATCGGCGGTTCGAGCCCCGGCTGGCCACATGTCGAAGTGTCCTTGGGCAAGACACTGAACCCCAAATTGCCCCCAGTGAGCGGGCCGGCGCCTTGCATGGTAGCTTGCCGCCATTGGTGTGTGAATGGGTGAATGAGAGGCCGTTGTAGAGCGCTTTGGGTAAAGGCGCTATATAAGTGCAGTCCATTTACCATTTACACACACACACACACACACATTTGAAATGCTTTATTTATGTCCACATAAATACAAAGTGCATTAAGGACATAAACACTATCAGTGCAATCAATCAGTTCATTGGGAGACATTCATTTAGGTTTGTGACTGTACAGCAGCCACCGTACACATACAATATTGACACAGAGGATGTTTCACATGTGGGTTAACAGATACAACAGCATTACTGTAAAACAGTATCTACTCTAAAGGGTACAAAAAGCGACGCCGTCTCCATATTGAGCGGCTACCGATAACAGCAGATATGGAGCAATACCCTGCCAACTGTTTAGCCTTTCTCTTGGAGATGTGGGCCATCTGAAGGCCCCTAACCACCAGCTTGTGAACATGACCCAGGCTGCCAAAAATGAAAACTAAAAGATGACATCTGTAGCCTAGTTGTGAGATGTTCAGCTTTAGCTGCTGATATTTCAGCAACTTGGTTAAGAAGGCTTCCTCCAGGCTGTGGTCGAAGGTACAGCCAACCTCTAGAATTAACACCTCTCTACTACACACACACACTCTTAGATGTTAAGCACCTGAACGGTTTGACAGGTCTGGTGTGGTTCTGAAGGGATAAACAGGCTGTGTCTCAGACTCTCACAGCAGCAACGTTTCAGCTCTGTGTGAAATAAGTAGAATTCCTCCTCCTGTGTTTCAGGTTTCCGTCGACCTCTCCCCTGAAGCCGCTCCCCGGCCGCGCCCCCTCCTCCCTGAAGAAGACGTTCTCCCTGAGGGAGAAGGAGGGCTTCTTCAAGTTCCGGAGCGCCAAGAAGCTCGACAAGGAGACTCTCGTAAGCACAGTTTGATGTTTTAGAAAGCATTGGCTCCGCTCCGGTGGTGTGTGTGTGGTGGGGGTGCTGCTTCTACGTGGTTTACGGTAATTGTGCCTCAACAGGAGACTGAGAGGGGGTGCTTCTATCTTATTTACGGTAACTGTCCCTCAACCGGAGGGTGGGAGGGGGTGCTTCTACGTGGTTTATGGTAACTATGCCTCAACAGGAGGGTGGGAGGGGGTGCTTCTATGTGGTTTACGGTAACTGTGCCTCAACCGGAGGGTGGGAGGGGGTGCTTCTATGGTAACTGTCCCTCAACATGAGGGTAGGAGGTGATGCTTCTATGTTATTTACGGTAACTGTCCCTCAACCGGAGGGTGGGAGGGGATGCTTCTATGTTATTTATGGTAACTGTCCCGCAACCAGAGGGTGGGAGGCGATGCTTCTATGTTATTTACGGTAACTCCCTCAACAGGAGAATGTGGAGCCGTCAGCCAATCAGCTGGCTCCGGCTGTGGAGGCGGTCCAACCCAGAGAGCTGACGGAGGATGACGTGCAGGAGGTCTGGAGGGACATCACACTCACACAGTAAGCCTACACACACACACACACACACACACACACACACACACACACTCACACAGTAAGACCATCTACACACACACACACACACACACACTGTAAGGCCATCTACACACACACACACACACACACACACACACACACACACACACACTGTAAGGCCATCTACACATACACACACACACACACAGTAAGACCATCTACACACACACACACACACACACACACACACACACACTGTAAGGCCATCTACACACACACACACACACACACACACACACACACAGTAAGACCATCTGCACACACACACACACACACACACACACACACACACACACACACACACAGTAAGACCATCTACACACGCACACACACACACACACACACACAGTAAGACCATCTACACGTACACACACACACACACACACACAGTAAGACCATCTACACACACACACACACACACACACACACAGTAAGACCATCTACACATACACACACACACACACACACAGTAAGACCATCTACACACACACACACACACACACACACACACACAGTAAGACCATCTACACATACACACATACACACACACACACACACACACACACACACACAGTAAGACCATCTACACACACACACACACACACAGTAAGACCATCTACCCACACTCCCTCGCACTGTACAAGCCTCTCACTTAATTAAATATCTGAACATTGACAGTAGAAGTGATGATGAGAGAGTTGGTTGTGTGTCAGTCTGCAGAGGATATTGGGTCTGACGGCGCTGGAGGACGTCATGGACCAGCGCCACGTCAACGCTCAGAACATCGTCTACAACGTGACTAATGTCAACAAGCACGGCGTGGTCGCTCTGGAGGACAAGACAGGTGTGTGTGTCACCTCTCTCAGGGTTCCCGCGCTGGTCTTAAAAAGCCTTAAAGTCTAAAATCCAGCAATCCAAGCTATAAGGCCTTAAACAGGGCACACATTTCAGTTATTCGGTCTAAAAACTAGGTGCTAGGTCTTAAAAACGAGATCCTGCAAGGAAATCAGTCCGACCACATCTATTTACACAGAAATGAATCAAGCTGGAACCCAAAAAATGCCAATTCCCTTCCTTTTTTGTCTGTAAGGCAGTGAAATCCCTAATTTCATCACCTCGAGGATGACAAAAAGCTATCATATGCTGCCGCGAATAGGTCTAAAATTCTATCCAAAGAGGTCTAAAAAAGGTTATTTTCAGTTCTGCTCTGTGATGGTGTCCAGTAGGCTACTAGTAGCACTACAGCACAGACAGCTACTGTATATACAGCTCTGGAAAAAAGTATTTTTTTCCCCTTTCTTTCCCCAAGTGCCTTTTGATGGTGTAGGAAACTGTACTCACTGACACCTTGGCTTTCATTGTAATTTCTCTAAAGGAAAGACCTACACTTTTAAGGGTTATAATAGTCTGTCTGTCTGTCTTTGTTTGTTAATTGCCTTTTTCTCACCATTATGATATAGCAATATGCTACTTCCTGCAGTCCAAATAATGTTTCAGAGGGTGGAGTAACAGTCTGCTTTTTTAACAACAGAGGGTTTGTAAGTAATCAGCAAATGTTAGGACGCCTATAAGAATTCTCAAGGCCTAGTTCACTCCCATTGCTGCATAAAAGCTGTAGGTTGTTAACCCATTACTTGTTCCCTGAAAAAGGCCTTTTTATAACTCTGAAATGTACATTCCTTTTCAGTTTTTGGTAACCTAAACTAGTTTGGATTTGAAATCAAGTTTAAACTAGAGATTCTTAGCTTTTATTTGATGGCATTTGTTGAATGGTTTCACCATTCAGACATTCAGTTGTTTCAGGACTTTTTGCCTCAAATCTTACCATCAGGAAATTAAATGCACGTATTCAATTTAAATCAGGAGATTGACTTTGGCCAGTCAATAACCTTCCACTTTTTCCTATACGAGACAGGCTAGATTTTTTAGATCCATCTATTGTTCTATCTATCATTTTATCGGAGACATCATGCTAACACGTTGCTAACTGCCACCTCCACAGGTGACCTGCCGCACTGGGTGCTGTCTGCTATGAAGTGTCTGGCCAACTGTGAGTACGAGACCGTGTAGTCCAGGGTTTGAATGGAGGAAGTGTGTGTGTGTGTGGCGGGGGGGGGATAAGACAAGACAAGACTACCCACACACACAGTAAGACCATTTAGAGTATAATGACGCGTGTGTGGTGTCTCTCCACTCAGGGCCCAAGTGTGACTCCAGCCAGCCGTCCTACCCGGGCTTTGAGAGGGACGTGTTTAAGACGGTGTCTGACTACTTCCTGGGCCTCCCTCAGCCTCTCCTCACCTTCCAGTTCTACGAGCTGTTTGTCAACGTCCTGGGTAGGTGGCAGTTGTGCAGGGCATTCTGGGAGCTCTTGGGCGAAAGACAGAGCTGTCGTTGGACGTCCCGAAGAAGAGGAACCATCCGTTACACACACACACACACACACATACAGACACACACACACACACACACACACACACACGCACACACACCCCTAACCCCCTAACCCAAGGTGTTAATAAAACCAGGATTCACTTCAGTGTTGTTTTGTCTCCTGCCTTCGAAACCTATCAGATTCCCTCTGATTGGTCACTTTGGTTGAGGACAAATCACACGTGGTCTTTGGGTTCAGACTAATGTTCCGATTCTAAAGTTCTGGGTTCAGACTCTTGTTCTGCGTTCAGACTAAAGTTCTGGATTCAGTCTAATTCAGGAGGTGAACTGACTTTGTTGACATGTAACTCTGATCAGCAGAGCTAAACTCTGACCCAGTAACACCTTTGAACAAAACCTAACCCCAGAAGCATGAAAACGGCAGCGTTTGTATTCAGTGTTAACAACGTTGTTATTCCCGCACTCTGCTGTGACTGGTGTGAACTAACTTTACTGTGTGTCCACTTACCTGCTCCCCCCCTCCCTCTGCTCCCCCCCCTCCCGCCCGCCCTCCTTCCCTGCTTGTTGATACGCTACCAGCTTCAAAACTGTTGTTGTTGTTGTTGTTGTTGTTGTTGTTTCTCTCCACCCCCCCCGGCCCCTCCCAGTCCTCTGTGGCTACGTGGCGGCCCCTCACGCCCAGAGAGGGAAGAGGAAGTGCGATGACGCGCCCGGCTGCTCCCAGCCCGCCAAGGCCGCCCTCCTGAGCCAGGCCGGGACCCCCCACCACGCCGACGGCGCCGCCCGCCTGTTCAAGTCCACCGAGTGTCTGCTGCTCAGCCTGATCCGGAAGGAGTCGCACGAGGAGGCGGAGGAGTCCCCCATGAGGGAGGTGCTGGAGGGGAGGTGGCCGGCGGCACGGGCCTCCCTGGGGGGGGGTGCCCCCCCCCTCCTCCTGGGAGCGGCCCACCAATCGCAGGGCGGCAGAGGCGGAGGCGGCGGCGGTCCCCTAGCGGGGCGCCGGAGGTCGCGACCCCGCAGCTGCTCCCTGGAGAGGATCCTGGACGAGTCGTCGTGCGACGAGACAACGTCCCAGCAGCGGCGGCTGTTCTTCCAGTCCACCGAGAGTCTCGTCTCCTCCTCCGTGAGTCACCCCGGCAGCACCTCCTCCTCCTCCTCCCCACCCACCACCTCCACCCCCCAGCTTCAGCAACACCCGCCAGCCCCCTCCAGCCCAACCCCGCGCCCCCCTCCCACAAGGTCCGACAGCTCCTCCTCCTCCGTGTCCGCGGAGGCTCCCTCCGGACTAGCTAGCGTTCATTTCGTGACGGTCCCGGAAGGAGGCGGTCCCCGGAACAGAGTCCGCTCCCTGGGGTCCTGTCCGGGCATCCTGAAGCACCGGGAGATGGCCGGGAGTCGCCTCAGCATGAACGCCCCCGTGGCCGAGATCACCATCCGGCCGGACGGACAGATGAGGCCCGGCCTGATCAGCCTGAGGGCCAGCAGCTGTGACCTCCGACCCCTAGGCAGCTGTGACCTCCCGCGACCCCTAGGCCCCGCCGCAAGAGCCAGGAGCTCTGACCTGCTCACGGGACCTGCTTGTGACCTTCGACCCCTAGGCAGCTGTGACCTCCTCAGACCCCTAGGCAGCTGTGACCTCCTCCGACCCCTAGGCAGCTGTGACCTCCCGCGACCCCTAGGCCCCGCCGCGAGAGCCAGTTGCTCTGACCTGCTCGCGGGACCTCCTGCTTGTAGTTCTGACCTCCCGCCACTGGGGGGCGCCGTGGGCAGGCGCTGCCAGAGTTCTCTGGACCTCTCCTCCAGACCTCCCGTGTCTCTGTCCTCTGTGTCCTCTCAGACACGCCGGCCCAGCCCCGAACACAGTAAGGCCACGTCTGTCTGTCTGTCTGTCTGACACGTCTGTCTGTCTGTCTGTCTGCATGCGGTGTGCTGTGACGTCTGGGTTCCTGCATGTCTAACATCACCTGACTAACTGACCTCTGAGCAGCTGGATGTTGGCAGACAGTTCTACCATGTCTAGTTCTACCATGTCTAGTTCTACCATGTCTAGTTCTACCATGTCTAGTTCACTCACAGCCCATTACTGCCTGTAGTGAGAAACAAACCTTTTCAAAGTTTGTTTACAACGTTGATTTAATGTTCTAGTTGAGACCTGATGCTTCATTAGCCTTGTGTGTGTGTGTGTGTTCATATGATGTGTGTGTGTTCATATGATGTGTGTGTGTTCATATGATGTGTGTGTGTTCATATGATGTGTGTGTGTGTGTGTGTGTGTGTGCGTGCGTGCGTGTGTTCATATGATGTGTGTGTGTGTGTGTGTGTTCATATGATGTGTGTGTGTGTCTGTGTGTGTGTGTCTTCATATGACGTGTGTGTGTTTCATGACGTGTGTGTGTGTTCATATGACGCGTGTGTGTGTTCATATGATGTGTGTGTGTGTGTGTGTTCATGTTCATATGACGTCTGTGTGTGTTCATATGACGTGTGTGTGTTCATATGATGTGTGTGTGTGTGTGTGTTCATATGACGCGTGTGTGTGCGCGTGTTCATATGACGCGCGTGTGTGTGTTCATATGACGTCTGTGTGTGTGTGTTCATATGACGCGTGTGTGTGTTCATATGACGTGTGTGTGTGTTCATATGATGTGTGTGTGTTCATATGACGTGTGTGTGTGTTCATATGACGTGTGTGTGTGTTCATGACGTGTGTGTGTGTTCATATGACTTGTGTGTGTGTGTGTTCATATGACGTGTGTGTGTGTTCATATGATGTGTGTGTGTGTTCATATGACGTGTGTGTTCATATGATGTGTGAGGGTGTTCATATGATGTGTGAGGGTGTTCATATGATGTGTGTGTATGTGTGTTCAGTGTTTCCTCCAGGAATTTTTACAATGGTGGCGGGTGGCCGTGACCGCGCGCGTAGCGCGCGCGATTTTTTCGCGTGCACGCGCATGAAACGCGCACGCGCGCTCAAAACAACGTTTTTTTTTTTTTTTTTTTTTTTTTTTTTCTAATCACAGCCAAAACTAGAGGATGGCCCAAAAAAATAAATAATGAATATACAGAATATAAACTTGTGACTGACAGTCACATACACACACAAAGATCATCAGCTATAATATAATACGAAGTAGGCCTACATGAGCACAAAAGCGGCTAACGTTACTGATTAACTGTTTACTGTAGTGCAGAGAGATGGTAGTCGTAGGCGGCGTATCAAATGACAAAGCTAAACGTTTAATGAAGGACATGAACGATTGTCAACAACACACTCAAGCATGCCTGGATATTTGTAAGAACTCTCGCGAGATTTATCAGACTAAACCTGGATTTTCCCTTTAGCGATGTTGATGGAATACCCCCCGGATGTCACTACGGTGGCCTGTACACAATAACAATAATACCACAGTTCACATTTAGACCAATCAGGAGCCCTTGTGTCACGTCGTCAACTGAATGTCATTAATCTGATTTTGGATCAGCGGTTAGAGAGAGATGGGCGTGGATTTAGGTGCACTTTTAGTCAATTATAGCGCTGATCTAGGATCAGATATATTTTAATCAGCTAAAATGTTTTTTTTTTTTTTTTTTTTTGAGAACTTTTTTTTTTTTTTTTTTTGAGAAATCTGAATGGTGGCGGAGGAAATTCCATCGTGGCGGCCCGCCACGATGAAATGCATGTAGAGGAAACACTGTGTGTTCATATGATGTGCATGTGTGTTCATATGACGTGTGTGTGTGTGTTCATATGACGCGTGTGTGCGTTCATATGACGTGTGTGTGTGTGTGTGTTCATATGACGTGTGTGTGTGTGTGTGTGTTCATATGACGTGTGTGTGTGTGTTCATATGACATGTGTGTGTGTTCATATGACGTGTGTGTGTGTTCATATGATGTGTGTGTGTGTGTGTTCATATGACGTGTGTGTGTGTGTGTGTGTGTGTGTTCATATGATGTGTATGTGTGTTCATATGACGTGTGTGTGTGTGTGTTCATATGACGTGTGTGTGTGTGTGTGTGTGTTCATATGACGTGTGTGTGTGCAGGCCTCCTGCAGCCCCAGATGGAGGGCGTGGCCATCGAGGCGCTGCAGCTCTGCACCCTGCTCCTCCCCCCCGCCTCCCGCCGCAAGCTGCAGCTGCTCATGAGGATGATGTCACGCATGAGTCAGAACGTCGACATGCCCCGCCTCCACCACGCCATCGGCACACGCACGCTGGTGAGGTCATCATCATTACCGTCGTTACCTCAGCGGAGATAAAGTAGCCTGCCGAAGCAGGGGAAACCAGCCTATCTTAGCAACGTAATGTTGCTAGCGAAGTTTCCCACAGAAGTGGGGGAAAAAACGTCAGATCAGATATATAAACGGGTTATTTTGATAAACTGGACACATTTTGAGAATATATATGGTTACTTTCTCGCCTGAAAACATATTAAAACCTCATAAAATGACATATTAACACTTGGAGAGCCAAATTACAACTTTTAGCCAATGGCGGCCAAAATTGAGGATTTAAAAACGGAGGGTTTTGCTTTGCTCGCTGATTGGCTAATGTCTTCTTAGTAACAACTTAAGTATTTACTAGCTAAGATTGGCAAAAGATTGGCGTGGTGCAACTGAAATTAGTAAACAACTACCGTATTTTCCGCACTATAAGGCGCACTGGATTATAAGGCGCACCTTCAATGAATGGCCTATTTCAGAATTTTTCTCATACACAAGGCGCACCGGATTATAAGGCGCACCGGATTATAAGGCGCATAGAATAGATACTGCAGTCAAACGTTTGACTGGGGTTGCGTTACGCCCAAGCTCCACCTACTGCGTTGCGTCACCTCTCCATCGGTGTTGTGTCAACTTCCCGTTGTCCAAGCTCCACCTGAGCGTTGTCACCATCAACGTTCTACCTGCTCCACTGTCAAAAATATATATTTTTCCACCTCAAGTATCAGCCGTTCGTCATCCATTTTTGCAACAAGCGTCAAGGACCTGCGGTGATTCACAGCTGACTCGCGTGAATAGCAATTCGCAATAGCTGCAACCACGAGATATAGAGTAGTTAGCTACAAGCATTTTCAATCTGCTATTATCTCTATTAGTGGATTAACCGCTGTGGTGATTTAACAGCTGATAAAAATACATCAAGTAGACTACAAACAGAGCAAAACAACACCAGAAAACAACCAATAGGCTATACAATTATAACCAACAACCAATATGTGACAGCTCCTGGTGAAATGTGCAACGTACTTTTTCAGTTTTTACACATGCTTAAACTACAGATTGTAAGCTTTCAAATGATGTGTCATACATTCAAATCAGAGAAAGATTGAACACGACAG
>NC_137690.1:69890704-69905704 GCF_963989245.1 Nansenia antarctica
TCTGCCTGTAGAGGAGTGTGACCTCTGCCTGTAGAGGAGTGTGACCCCTGACCTCTGCCTGTAGAGGAGTGTGACCTCTGACCTCTGCCTGTAGAGGAGTGTGACCCCTGACCTCTGCCTGTAGAGGAGGGTGACCCCTGACCCCTGACCTCTGACCTCTGCCTGTAGAGTGTGACCCCTGACCTCTGCCCGTAGAGGAGTGTGACCCCTGACCTCTGCCTGTAGAGGAGGGTGACCTCTGACCTCTGCCTGTAGAGGAGTGTGACCTCTGACCTCTGCCTGTAGAGGAGTGTGACCCCTGACCTCTGCCTGTAGAGGAGTGTGACCCCTGACCTCTGCCCGTAGAGGAGTGTGACCCCTGACCTCTGCCCGTAGAGGAGTGTGACATTGTTGTTGTGTGCAGTTCCAGAAGCAGTACCCAGAGATCTATGGCCGCCGCTTCCCGACGCCAGAGAGCGAGGCAGCGCAGCTGTGTGAAGACAAACCAAAGATCAAACCTCCCATGATGCTCGGCCTGAAGAAGACCAAAGCCTTCGGCATCAGGACATAAACAACTAGAGAGTGTGTGTGTGTGTGTGTGTGTGTGTGTGTGCGTGCGTGTGTGTGTGTGTGTGTGTGTGTATGTATGTGTGTATGTATGTGTGTGTATGTGTGTGTGTGTATGTGTGTATGTATGTATGTATGTGTGTGTGTGTGTGTGTGTGTGTGTGTGTGTGTGTGTGTGTGTGTGTGTTGCCAGCTCAATGAAGGAAGGTTGATTCTTCATTTTTATTCCGGTTTGTTTTTAGAATTTAGTGTATTTTTGTCATTTTCTTTTCGTCTATTGTTTTTAGCAGTGTGAATATCTGGTGTCAGTAGTCAGATGACTGTTTGGGACTGATGGCTTCTAACAACAACACAAGAAACTGGGGCTGTCAGCTTGTGTTATGCTATCTGGTGACCAGGTGTGTACAGGTCGGGCGATTTTTAAATCTAAAATGACATCGATCGATGATGTTTGAATCGATTCATACACTCCTGCTGACATCAGACTAGCTTCATTAATAGCTTGACCTTCCCAGCATGCTGTGCGTCTGTGTTATTTCACAGCGTTAGTACACAGCCATATCTCAGTCTGGTTGACGTCCTCATTGTGTGTTTGGTACGTTTCTGTCGTTCCTTTTTTAATGTTTCTAATTTATATGCCTCGTTATTCTCTCTCTCAATGTAACGCTCAAATTGTTTTATTCTGTATTTTGGGATTTCTTTGTATTTTCTTTTTTGGAAGGTCCCGTTCAGCCGTTCAGAGATTTTGCACTATGCTCTGACATGTAAAACGACTAGCTTAGACCAACCAACAGAATGGTTAATATGTATATATACTTGACAAATATCTACTTGACAAATGTCTATGTCTGTTTACTGAGTGGCCTATGAAGTATTAAACTCTCTGTAAGGGGGTCTGGGTTCTCTTCTTACCTCTGATTGGCCCAAAGAGCCAAGGCAACAACCAACCATCACGCCAAGGTGTCTTTTTCTATAAACTGTCTACTATGCAACGTCCTGGAAAATAAACTTGTTCAACTTTTGGAAAAAGACCTCTTTCTGTCTAGTGTGTTCATGGGTTTGGTGACATGAGTTGTGGTCTTTGTTATTTGTTAGTATGTGAATGAAGGTCTTTCTCCATGTATCTATCATAGCCTTGGTTGCTGCATAACTGGATGTGACAGAGAAGTAAACCACAAGAACAAAAAAAATCTCAGCATCACAACCTCAACAACACACACACACACAAGTCGAATTCTCTCGGTTTTAGTCACATTAGATTAGAATATCTTATTTATTTCCAGAAATAAGAGTTATTGCCAATAGCGCTGCATAGAGGCTTCCAGCACACCTGATTCAACTAATCAAGTACAAATCATAATTGCTTTGTACTTGATTAGCTGAATCAAAGCATATATGGATAATGGATATAGGGGTAAGTGCTATGGTGCTCCAGTCGTTAAGACTGGCCACTTTTTTCTGTTTGGGAATGGGGATGATGATGGTATACTGGAATAGACTCCCCCAATATCTGACCCTTATTAGAAATAATCCAACCTCAAAAAAGAACCTGACATTGCAGCACAAGAGAATAAGGCAATAGGTATAATTCAAGATAAAACTGACAATAGTACAGGACATTAGTGACAAATAAGACCCGATACAATTAGCAGTACAAATAGTCAATAAAATAAATAGTTCAGTTCAAGTAGTAAAGTGGTGTGAGCTTAAGGTTTAGGTAATCCGTATACATGGGGTGTGCCTGGGGATGATAGTCAATTGTCTCCACTAGGCTTGTTTATGAGCCTGATGGCCTGGGGGAAGTAGCTGTTGGTTAGCCTCTGAGTTTTGGCCCTGAGGCTTTGTCTGGGTGGCATCAAACAGACTGTGGTTGGGGTGGCTGGGGTCTAACAGACTGTGGTTGGGGTGGCTGGGGTCTAACAGACTGTGGTTGGGGTGGCTGGGGTCTAACAGACTGTGGTTAGGGTGGCTGGGGTCTAACAGACTGTGGTTAGGGTGGCTGGGGTCTAACAGACTGTGGTTAGGGTGGCTGGGGTCTAACAGACTGTGGCTGGGGTCTAACAGACTGTGGTTAGGGTGGCTGGGGTCTAACAGACTGTGGTTAGGGTGGCTGGGGTCTAACAGACTGTGGTTAGGGTGGCTGGGGTCTAACAGACTGTGGTTGGGGTGGCTGGGGTCTAACAGACTGTGGTTGGGGTGGCTGGGGTCTAACAGGCTGTGGTTGGGGTGGCTGGGGTCTAACAGACTGTGGTTGGGGTGGCTGGGGTCTAACAGACTGTGGTTGGGGTGGCTGGGGTCTAACAGACTGTGGTTTGGGTGGCTGGGGTCTAACAGACTGTGGTTGGGGTGGCTGGGGTCTAACAGACTGTGGCTGGGGTCTAACAGACTGTGGTTGGGGTGGCTGGGGTCTAACAGACTGTGGTTGGGGTGGCTGGGGTCTAACAGACTGTGGTTAGGGTGGCTGGGGTCTAACAGGCTGTGGTTGGGGTGGCTGGGGTCTAACAGACTGTGGTTAGGGTGGCTGGGGTCTAACAGACTGTGGTTGGGGTGGCTGGGGTCTAACAGACTGTGGTTGGGGTGGCTGGGGTCTAACAGACTGTGGTTGGGGTGGCTGGGGTCTAACAGACTGTGGTTGGGGTGGCTGGGGTCTAACAGACTGTGGTTGGGGTGGCTGGGGTCTAACAGACTGTGGTTGGGGTGGCTGGGGTCTAACAGACTGTGGTTGGGGGGGCTGGGGTCTAACAGACTGTGGTTGGGGGGGCTGGGGTCTAACAGACTGTGGTTGGGGTGGCTGGGGTCTAACAGACTGTGGTTGGGGTGGCTGGGGTCTAACAGACTGTGGTTGGGGTGGCTGGGGTCTAACAGACTGTGGTTGGGGGGGCTGGGGTCTAACAGGCTGTGGTTGGGGGGGCTGGGGTCTAACAGGCTGTGGTTGGGGGGGCTGGGGTCTAACAGACTGTGGTTGGGGGGGCTGGGGTCTAACAGACTGTGGTTGGGGTGGCTGGGGTCTAACAGACTGTGGTTGGGGTGGCTGGGGTCTAACAGACTGTGGTTGGGGGGGCTGGGGTCTAACAGGCTGTGGTTGGGGTGGCTGGGGTCTAACAGACTGTGGTTGGGGTGGCTGGGGTCTAACAGACTGTGGTTGGGGGGGCTGGGGTCTAACAGACTGTGGTTGGGGTGGCTGGGGTCTAACAGGCTGTGGTTGGGGGGGCTGGGGTCTAACAGACTGTGGTTGGGGGGGCTGGGGTCTAACAGACTGTGGTTGGGGTGGCTGGGGTCTAACAGACTGTGGTTGGGGGGGCTGGGGTCTAACAGACTGTGGTTGGGGTGGCTGGGGTCTAACAGACTGTGGCTGGGGTGGCTGGGGTCTAACAGACTGTGGTTAGGGTGGCTGGGGTCTAACAGGCTGTGGTTGGGGTGGCTGGGGTCTAACAGACTGTGGCTGGGGTGGCTGGGGTCTAACAGACTGTGGTTGGGGTGGCTGGGGTCTAACAGACTGTGGCTGGGGTGGCTGGGGTCTAACAGACTGTGGTTGGGGTGGCTGGGGTCTAACAGACTGTGGCTGGGGTGGCTGGGGTCTAACAGACTGTGGCTGGGGTCTAACAGGCTGTGGTTGGGGTGGCTGGGGTCTAACAGACTGTGGTTGGGGTGGCTGGGGTCTAACAGACGGTGGTTGGGGTGGCTGGGGTCTAACAGACTGTGGTTGGGGTGGCTGGGGTCTAACAGGCTGTGGTTGGGGTGGCTGGGGTCTAACAGACTGTGGTTGGAGTGGCTGGGGTCTAACAGACTGTGGTTGGGGTGGCTGGGGTCTAACAGACTGTGGTTGGGGTGGCTGGGGTCTAACAGACTGTGGTTGGGGTGGTTGGGGTCTAACAGACTGTGGTTGGGGTGGCTGGGGTCTAACAGACTGTGGTTGGGGTGGCTGGGGTCTAACAGACTGTGGTTGGGGTGGCTGGGGTCTAACAGACTGTGGTTGGGGTGGCTGGGGTCTAACAGACTGTGGTTGGGGTGGTTGGGGTCTAACAGACTGTGGCTGGGGTCTAACAGACTGTGGTTGGGGTGGCTGGGGTCTAACAGACTGTGGTTGGGGTGGCTGGGGTCTACAGACTGTGGCTGGGGTCTAACAGGCTGTGGTTGGGGTGGCTGGGGTCTAACAGACTGTGGTTGGGGTGGCTGGGGTCTAACAGACTGTGGTTGGGGTGGCTGGGGTCTAACAGACTGTGGTTAGGGTGGCTGGGGTCTAACAGGCTGTGGTTGGGGTGGCTGGGGTCTAACAGACTGTGGTTGGGGTGGCTGGGGTCTAACAGACTGTGGTTGGGGTGGCTGGGGTCTAACAGACTGTGGTTGGGGTGGCTGGGGTCTAACAGACTGTGGTTGGGGTGGCTGGGGTCTAACAGGCTGTGGTTGGGGTGGCTGGGGTCTAACAGACTGTGGTTAGGGTGGCTGGGGTCTAACAGGCTGTGGTTGGGGTGGCCGGGGTCTAACAGACTGTGGTTGGGGTGGCTGGGGTCTAACAGACTGTGGTTAGGGTGGCTGGGGTCTAACAGACTGTGGTTGGGGTGGCTGGGGTCTAACAGACTGTGGCTGGGGTCTAACAGACTGTGGTTAGGGTGGCTGGGGTCTAACAGGCTGTGGTTGGGGTGGCTGGGGTCTAACAGACTGTGGTTGGGGTGGCTGGGGTCTAACAGACTGTGGTTGGGGTGGCTGGGGTCTAACAGACTGTGGTTAGGGTGGCTGGGGTCTAACAGACTGTGGTTGTGGTGGCTGGGGTCTAACAGACTGTGGCTGGGGTCTAACAGACTGTGGTTAGGGTGGCTGGGGTCTAACAGACTGTGGTTGGGGTGGCTGGGGTCTAACAGACTGTGGTTAGGGTGGCTGGGGTCTAACAGACTGTGGTTGGGGTGGCTGGGGTCTAACAGACTGTGGTTAGGGTGGCTGGGGTCTAACAGACTGTGGTTGGGGTGGCTGGGGTCTAACAGGCTGTGGTTGGGGTGGCTGGGGTCTAACAGGCTGTGGCTGGGGTCTAACAGGCTGTGGTTGGGGTGGCTGGGGTCTAACAGACTGTGGTTAGGGTGGCTGGGGTCTAACAGACTGTGGCTGGGGTCTAACAGACTGTGGCTGGGGTGGCTGGGGTCTAACAGGCTGTGGCTGGGGTCTAACAGACTGTGGTTGGGTGGCTGGGGTCTAACAGGCTGTGGCTGGGGTCTAACAGACTGTGGTTGGGTGGCTGGGGTCTAACAGACTGTGGCTGGGGTCTAACAGACTGTGGTTAGGGTGGCTGGGGTCTAACAGACTGTGGTTGGGGTGGCTGGGGTCTAACAGACTGTGGTTGGGGTGGCTGGGGTCTAACAGACTGTGGTTGGGGTGCCTGGGGTCTAACAGACTGTGGTTGGGGTGGCTGGGGTCTAACAGACTGTGGTTGGGGTGGCTGGGGTCTAACAGACTGTGGTTGGGGTGGCTGGGGTCTAACAGACTATGGCTGGGGTCTAACAGACTGTGGTTAGGGTGGCTGGGGTCTAACAGACTGTGGTTGGGGTGGCTGGGGTCTAACAGGCTGTGGTTGGGGTGCCTGGGGTCTAACAGACTGTGGTTGGGGTGGCTGGGGTCTAACAGACTGTGGTTGGGGTGGCTGGGGTCTAACAGACTGTGGTTGGGGTAGCTGGGGTCTAACAGACTGTGGTTGGGGTGGCTGTGGTCTAACAGACTGTGGTTGGGGTCTAACAGACTGTGGTTGGGGTGGCTGGGGTCTAACAGACTGTGGTTGGGGTGGCTGGGGTCTAACAGACTGTGGTACTTGGGGTGGCTGGGGTCTAACAGGCTGTGGTTGGGGTGGCTGGGGTCTAACAGGCTGTGGTTGGGGGGGCTGGGGTCTTTGATGATCCTCCGGGCTTTGCTGACACACAGTTTGTTATTGACCCTCTACGGTGGACCCATTGATGGTTATGTTGTAAGGGAATTATTCAACTAGTCTAAATAGCTAAATGGCAAAGCTATCACCCTGGTATGGTTGTCATGGGTTTCTAGGCGTCATAGACAGACTAGGGAAAACATAGGAGGTGGTCAAGCCTTTGTGACTATTCAAATGTATCTTATCTGTCGTTGAGCAAATGCCAAATCTTGAGCAGAGGAACCGTGTTTCATTGTCTGCCAGGTTGGGGTCGTCAATGTGTTAATCTGCCCAGACAGTCTGACTGAGTAAAAAATGTCTATCAGACAAATAAAATACCTTTCTTCCTTTAATAATTTATAATTTATAATTTTGCCATTTAGCAGATGCTTTTATCCAAAGCGACTTACAATTACGAATTACAGGGACATTCCCCCTGGAGTAACTGAGGGCTAAGTGCCTTACCCAAGGGCACACTAGCAGTGGTGTGGCTTCAGGCGGGATTTGAACTCACAACCTTCCGATCACAAGTCCAACTCACTATCCTAGACCACCACTACCCTCTTCCTGAAGTCCACCACCGGCTCCTTGGTCTTTTAGTGACTTGAGATAAGCATTACATTTACATTTACATTTAACATTTACATTTTAACATTTACATTACAAGGCAGACGCCTTATTCCAAAGCGACTTACAATCAATACATTTTAATACTATGCATGTGAATCATCAGTCCACCATTTCTAGCAGGAAGAGTAATCCAGCTCAGGCCCGGGGCCATTGATAGGAGAAGGTTCTATCTTTTTTTTTTTTTACACTGGAGAAACAGAGAAACAGTACAAGGGGGCAATAGAAGTTTTTAGGGACACAGTAGAGGGGAAAGCGGGTGTCTTTAGGAGACGTATTGCTGAGGGGCAGAAGATAAGCCAGAGGCATTTAAAACCACCGGCTCCCCGACACTTTCCTGGGAAAACAACAACAATAAACAAAACATTGCATTGTCTTTTTCGGGTGAATTTAGCAGATTGAAGTTAAGGACTTTACATGTCATTTGTATGATCATAAGTAAGTCAGAGATGGAGTTGAATAGGATTGATTCTTTGACTAGGTCAATAATTGAGGAAGTCATCACACTTTGGGCCTGTGCCAGTCTTGATTGTATACATTTCAAGATACATATTTTGCTGTTGAATTTACTGTCAGAGAAAAGTGGTATCATGCTGTTGGATTGGTGATTATACCGCTGTAGTTTGTATGTTAACTTAACTTGTATGTTTAGTTAAAAGAAATGTCCAAATAGTTTGGGCCAGGCCTAAGTTTGACTGTGTTAAATAAACACAAATACAATTATTTTCAATGGATTCAGTCTTGCTGTCTATTTTACTGTTTGTTAGTTTTTTACTGGGGGGGTGGTTAGGACCACACTGACCTTCGGGGACCGTCTGGCTCAGTACAGCCAGGCCAATAACCTCGCTCTCAACGCCAAGAAGACCAAAGAGCTGGTTGTGGACTTCAGGGAAAAGAGGCAGGCACAAGACCCCATCATCATCAATGGGTCTGCTGTAGAGAGGGTTAACAGCATCAAGTTCCTGGGGGTTCACATCACCAACGACCTCAACTGGGATGAACATGTTGTATATTTCTAACCTGTTGGCTACTAAAATGAAGATCACATACGATATAGAAATAAACAAACAATACACAAATAATGACATTCAGTTATCATAACACATAATTCCCCAACAGTAAGCACAGGACAAAGGGAATGCATTAATGCATAGATCTTCACCTCAGGTGAGGACTAGTCTTCTGAAAAGTTCATCAACGTGGACTGAGTGACTGATTTTCCAAAAACAGTCAATGAGGCCCTGTCTCCTAAGAAAGTCAAAAATCATGTCTGCTATAATAGGTGCTCCTATCTTAGCAAAATAAGTTTCCCATGCCCCTAAGACCGTTTCCAGCCATGCTATCATCTGCTGTCCATTCCCGTCATTCCCTTTGATCTGCTGCTTCACTACCCTATTCATAGTCTTTAATCTTTTCCTAACTGGTCGTCGTCCGTCAGTGTCATTCAGGTTCAGGCAGTCGTCTGGTCCCCTCCCACGCTGATCAAGGTCTGGGGAGTCGCCCTCAGCATCATCTGAAGCATGATGCAGGCATTCGCCAGCATCCCCAGTAGTACAGGTGTCCAAGCTTTGGACACTCCCAGGCTGGACCTCCAGACTGTCAACACTCTCTGCTTCGTTGGTTTCTGGTTCATTGGCATCTGGACAGCTTTCCACTGTCCCCTCGGTTTCAGGCATTGCCGGTAATGTCATTGGCTGTAACACTGGCATTGCCACTGGCTCTGGCAACACCACAGCATCTCGTCGTAGCTCCTCCTTCTCAGGTTCTCTGGGGACCTCGGCACCTGTTGGCACAACATCCTGCCTACTCTGTACATCCACCCCCCTGTCCACCACCCGTGGCCCAATTGGGGTAGGGATATGCCCAGACACCACTGGTGTACCCACTCTGATGTTGTTTCTCCAACAGACCCCACATTGACCTAAAGCATGGTCAATCTGTTCCATCAAATATGGACTCCAAAACCCATATTCCTTGTTGATCTTGCGTCTTACCTCCCCCCTAGCCACATGTGCTAATCCATGAGCTTCCCGTATTAACATGCCTAATTTTACACACATACACGATATTCCATAATACCATATAAATCAAATCACTCAATACCTTACAAATCAAATCGTATATTTACAAATACGGGCTTCTTAACCCGGCTCTCACCCCCAGTTTAAAGAATATGAAAGATGTGTTTCCTTTTCCAACAAGTTACTTTACTTTAAACCTTAAAGTTGAAGGTTGTTTTAGTCTCAAAGAAAATGCTTGAAAACACAGCTGTTGCACACGCGCCCCTAGCGGTTTAAACAGAAAATAGCGCTATTTTCATTCTTACCGTCTTCAGAGCCGTGGTTTCAGCTTAAGTTTTCAAACGTAGATTCCTCTTTATAGACCTCCGGGATTCAGGCTCGCCATCTGTTGTATATTTCTAACATGTTGGCTACTAAAATGAAGAATAGTTATTGAGCAGGTTAAGACCATTTATTCAAAATACAAAAGTATACAGACATCAAAGCCGGACGCTGGTCTGGCTGAGAGAGGAGAGAGAGGGGGAGGGGGACAGAGAGGAGCTGCGTGGTCAGGCACAGAGAGAGAGAGAGAGAGAGAGAGAGGGCCTGAGAGGAGCGGCCTGAGAGAGAGAGAGAGAGAGAGAGAGAGAGAGAGAGAGAGCTGCTTGGTCAAGAGGTGGGAGAGAAGAGAGACAGGGCCAGAGCCCACACCCTTACTTATAAACAAAGTCAAAATGCAGTCACAGCCAGTGGTCCTATCAGGTCAAGGGGGAGAGGCCAGGAGGTCATAAATACCTTGCCCTAACCCCACAGTCAGGAGACATTTCTTCATAGCAAACATATAGGCCCATTATTAAGTACAAATAAACTACAAACACACCAACCAAGTAGTGAAAAAAGCGTAGCACCGCCTCTTTCATCTCAGGCGGCTGAAAAAGTTTGGAGTAGATACTGGTGGCCCAAGATACTGGGGACCTTCTTCAGAGGCACAATGGAGAGCATCCTGACAGGCTGCCACACTGCCTGGTACGGGAACTGCACTGCCCAAAAACCGCAAAGCGCTGCAGTGGGTAGTGCGTACAGCCGAAAAGATCAGCGGCTGTGTGTTACCCTCCATCCAGGACGTCTACAGCGATCTGTGTGACAGCAGGGGCCCTAAGGAGACAGTCGGGGAAACAGTAGCCTCGGGGCAAAAACCCAGAGGATGTCGAACAGCTACTGTATTTCCCACAAGCAATCAGGCTCCTCGGGAAACACACTGGCATAACTGCATCCCCACTGCATTAACAATACATATTATGACTAGCTGACTACATGGTAGTACTTTTTGCTCTATATTGCACGTCGTATGACAGTGTCACATCTCACTGCGACCTGCGCGGCATTTTTGCACAACCTGATATTACTTGAACCTGAACTTTTCCGTAATGTTGTTTACATTAAGAATGTCGCTATGCTGATTTGCATTCTGCTGCTATCACTTATTCTATTATTAACACTATTGCATATACAGCTATTGTTGATTGTTGACTGTTGTTTATATCCTGCTCATTCTTTTATTGATTTTGTTGTTTATAATCCTGCTTATTCTGTTATTGATTTTGTATTTCTGCTGCAATGCCAATGTCTAATTGAACCTGAACCCAAGAATTGTACTCTTTGTATCCGTACATTGATGTAATAAAAACAATTCTGATTCTGATGTTCTGAACATGTTATTGGTGGTCTGGAGTGATGTTGTTGAGCCCCTGTAACCAATGGGTCCCTCAGGTTAGGTGGTCGGGCTTAGGGGGGTAAGGTTATGGTTAAATGTGGTTGTGGTTCGGGTCTTAATTAGTGGCGACATTCCTGGAGGAGCAGTGTTGTGCTGAGGGCTAAACGTCGATGGAAACATGAATGGTCTGGACACAAAGGCTGCTTGTCTCTCTGCCCTGAGGGTGGGGGTGCTGCCTGGGAAGGGAATTGAGTATAAATGGAACTCTGACACTCTCTCACACACACACACACACACACACACACACACACACACACACACAGTCAGTAGCCTCCAGCTCAGAGTGTGTGTGTGTGTCCACCAAGCTCTGCGAGTGTGTAAGTGTGTGTGTTTTACCCAGCAAAGGAAAATGGTTAGCCGGTGAGTAACTGTCTCATTTTTCTCTGTGTAAAACTTTGAATTACTATTTTGTGTGGAGGAATAGATTGGTAACTTAGTGAGGAGTTATGAGGAACTTACTGTGAGTAAGTGACACTTAGCAAATAACTTTTGCAAATGACTTCATCTTTGTTTGACAATGACATTTTACTGCCAGTTGATGTGAAACAGTTGGACGTACTTTTTCCAGTGGTCAGATTGAAAAAGCAGCCAGAAAGCTGTAGACAGCCATCTAGGTTTACAGTCTTTTTTCAAGTTTTTTTTTCCAGGTTTTTTAGCGAGTGTGTGTTTGGATCTACAGAGTTGAACACCCAGCCGGTGGCTACAAGAAGCTCTTTGAGACGTGTGAAGAGTTGAATGAACCGATCCCTGCTGTTGTCACAGGTCAGTAGCTAACCATAACCCTAGCCCTAGCCCTAGGCCTAACCTTAACCCTAACCGTAGCCCTAGCCCTCACCCTAACCGTAGCCCTAGCCCTAACCTCCCTGGTATGTAACTGGAATACTCTGTGTAGTTCCTCTGTGTAGTTCCTCTGGTTTGTTTACTACCTGGTTGTGACACGGTCTGGTGAAAAGGTCTGGATGTTGGCAACTCTCAAGTCGTGTAAATTGTCAAAAAGCTTCTTGAAATAAAATGGAAAAATAATTGTTTATTATTATTATTATTGTGTTATTGTATTGTATTATTATTGTGTTGTTTTCTTGCATAGTTGAAGTGTTGATATATAAAAAAAAGTTGTGTTCAAAAGCAAGGACTGTGTGATCATCTAATTATGTGTAGTTAGCGTGTTTTTAGCATGTTGATGTTCTCTCAGCATGTTGTGATGTGCTGAACGTACAGTTAGAGGATCGTAGTGCTAGTGTTATTTCTTATACCTACCTAGCTACCAATGTGATGGTGGCAAAAAGCCATTCAGAGAGTTTTTCTCTGGTACAGTCAGTCAGACAGACAGACAGATATCTAAGGTCTGTGTAGAGTGATACAGACAGATAGACAGAGACAGATAGAGACATACTGATAGATGTGTGATGTGTGTGTGTGTGTGTGGTACCCAGGGGAGATCCCGGCGTGGCTGGGAGGCAGTCTATTGCGTTTGGGCCCTGGGCTGTTTGAGGTGGGCGACGAGCCTTTCTACCACCTCTTTGACGGACAGGCTCTGATGCACAAGTTTGACCTCCGGAACGGACAGGTCACCTACTACAGGAAGTAAGTGTGTGTGTGTGTGTGTGTGTGTGTGTAATGTGTGTAATGTGTGTGTAATGTGTGTGTAATGTGTGTGTGTGTGTGTAATGTGTGTGTGTGTAATGTGTGTGTGTAATGTGTGTGTGTGTGTGTGTGTGTGTGTGTGTAATGTGTGTGTGTGTAATGTGTGTGTGTGTAATGTGTGTGTGTGTGTGTGTGTGTGTGTGTGTAATGTGTGTGTGTATGTGTAATGTAGGTAATGTGTGTGAGTGTGTGTGTGTAATGTGTGTGTGTGTGTGTGTGTGTGTGTGTATGTGTAATGTGTGTGTGTAATGTGTGTGTGTGTGTGTGTGTGTGAGTGTGTGTGACGTTTTTAGTCAGAATTGTTTTCTTCTCAGCCTGTAAAACTCATGGCTGGAATGTTTCGGGGAACCTCAAGAGGAGCTGGTTCTCATTAGTGAATACCAGAACACACACTCATACACACTCACACACTGGTGCCGCTCTGACGTCTGTTGTAGAGACAAAAGCATCTACTCCCATTCGGTGATCCTAACATCCAACATGATGTGGTGATGTACAGTGGCTATAGAAAGGGTTAGGGTTAGGGTTAACATCAACCTACATACAGTGGCTATAGAAAGTCATCACACCCCTTCACTTTTTCCACATGTTTTCCACTTGTTGTGTTATAGACTACATTTAAAATGTATTAAATGAAGAAATTTGGCATTAATCCATACACAATATCCCATAATGACAAAGTGAAAACAAGTTTTTTGAAATGTGCTATGACACTCCATACCATTTGCTATGACATTCTTAAAATGAGCTAAAAAGCAACAATGTCATCGACAAATCACTCAATAAGCTGAATTGAGTCCATGTTAATGTAAATTTGCAATCAATATCTTTGTTTTGCAAACCTCTGATTTGCATAGGAATCAACAACACACTGTTTGGATCAGGTTGTCATTATAAATTGAACAAATGGAGAGGAACAGAACTGCTCAGGGATGTGACCCTGAGGCACTGGCGGACTCATGGGGGGGGGGCGACCGCCCCTCCTGGTGCCCCCACGGTTGAAAAACGTCTGTCTTAAGTGCCCTTTTGAGTGCCCTTTTGAGTGAGAGGACGTGCCCTATTGGTAACCCTCCAATGGTCTAAACTTGACCACGTGCCCCCACAGTTGAAAAACGTCGCACTAAAGTGCCCTTTTGAGTGGCAAAATTAGAGGATGTGCCCTATTGGCTGCCCTTCCAATGGTCTAAACTTGACCATGTGCACTGATGGGGTCCCATGTTGTGCAGTAGGTGCCCTTTTTTTCTTTTCGCCCCCCCTGCCCTTCAAACAGCCTGAGTCCGCCACTGCCCTGAGGCCTGGGACGTTGGTCTATAACCAAGTGGCCAAAAAGATTCCCTTAATGGAAAAAGACTCATATTCATCAATAATCATATCCATAATTGTGTTTGCAACAATGAATTCAAGTAATGCAGCAAAGAAAGTGGCTGGAAATGTGTTTATTTGGTTTCACTACAACGCATTAGTGCAAATTGAGCTCATGCAATGCAGTTTCTGCACCGTCTCTCGTGTGAAGAATAGTGGTAGCTGCATCAACGTATGGGTATATTTGTCTTTGAGGAGTTTGTCAGGATCAAGAGAAAATGATCACATTTGCTGAGTTGGTAGTGACATCCTAATCTACACAGTGTGTAATTGATTCCTATGCAAATCAGAGACCCTATAAAAACAAAGATATTCATTCAAAATCCAAAATTACATTAACTATTATCCTTGCATTAAGATGGACTCAATTCAAAATGAGTGATTTGTTGATGACATTTTTGCTTTTTAATAATAATAATAATAATAATAACTTTATTTGTATAGCGCTTTTCCTGCCAACGTTGCAGCTCAAAGTGCTTTAATTATTATATAATTGTAATTTAATTATTTTGTAACTTAAATGCAATATTAAAAGGATGGGGTTTTATAATCTTAATTTAATTATTTAGTAATTTAAAGGAAATATTAAAAAGATGGGTTTTTAGTCTTGACTTGAACATAATTTGCTGAGGTTGCATCCCTAATGTAAACTGGCAGTGCATTCCACAATCTGGGTGCATAAAATGAGAATGCATCCTTACCAAATCTCTTCTTTTGTACATGTGGTACACAGAGAAAACCAGCGTCCGAAGGTTTTAGCTAATTTTAAGAGTGTCATAGCAAAGGGTATGAAGACTTATGCACATGAGGTGTTTCAGGGTTTGGGGGGGGGGGGGGTATTTGCAGAAACTTCTAAAAACTTGTTTTCACTTTGTCTTTATGGGATATTGTGTATGGATTGATGCCAATTCTTTTATTTATTTAATACATTTTAAATTGATTCTATAACACAACAAAATGTGGAAACAGTGAAGGGGTGTGATGACTTTCCATAGCCTGTATGTAGGTTTATGTTTAGGTTTATTTAGGTTTATGTAAGGTTACACCTTAACTGCTCCTCCTGAGACATCTTCTGCCCCTCAGCACTGCGTCTCGTAAAGACACCCGCTTTCCCCTCTACTGTGTCCCTAAAAACTTATATTGCCCCCCTTGTACTGTTT
>NC_137690.1:69908204-69940704 GCF_963989245.1 Nansenia antarctica
ACCTGCTCAAGTTCTTGAGCTCATGGGCCATCAGAGGAACCAATTACATGGACTGTTTTGAGTCCAATGAGACGATGGGAGTAAGTGAGACCTACACTAGACCTCATATGTGACAGGGTCTGGTGAAAAGGTCCCCAAGTAGGGCACACCATTTATTTTATTTTTTTACAGATTATGAAAGTGCAGATTGTACGCTTTCAAATGATGTGTCATACATTGAAATCTGAAACATAGTTGAAGAAGACATGAATGTTGGTACACCTCAAACCAAAATAGCCTACTGGAGAAAATCGCTCTGAATCAAAACGGACGCGATTGCTATCATTGCGTTGCTAGCTAGCTAGCAGCTAAGGAAGCACATCGCTATGAACATCTAACTGCATGTTTAGCACGTCACAACATGCTGATGGAACATCAACATGCTAAAAACACACAAACTACACATAATTAGATGATCACACAGTCCTTGCTTTTGAACACGTCCTAAAACATATGTTTGTTTACGAGCCATGTATGCTTACCCAGTAGCCTGAAGTTATTCTGAAGTTATTCTGTCACCTCCCCCATCCTGTGTGTGTGTGTGTGTGTGTGTGTGTGTGTGTGTGTGTGTGTGTCTAGTCGTGGTTCCACGTGGCCCAGAAGGAGCCGGCAGAGTACATCAACCACCAGTTCAGGACGTCCGCCTTCAACATCTTCCACCACATCAACACCTACGAGGAGGACGGCTTCATCGTGGTCGACCTCTGCACATGGAAAGGGTATGCTTAGGGAGGGGTGTGTGTGTGTGTTGTCGTGGTTTGAGTCATGAGTTTCTGGTTAACTCTCTGTATGTGTAAGTGTGTGTGTGTGTGTGTGTGTCAAGTCAAGTCAAGTCAAGTGGAGTTTGTGTGTGTGTGTGTGTGTGTGTGTGTGTGTGTGTGTGTTGTCGTGGTTTGAGTCATGAGTTTGTGGTTAACTCTCTGTATGTGTAACTGTGTGTGTGAGTCAAGTCAAGTCAAGTAATCTTTATTTATAAAGCACATTTAAAACAACTTGTGCTGACAGTTTGTGGTTCTCCCTGTGTGTGTGTGTGTGTGTGTGTGTGTGAGAGTGTGTGAGTGTTACCAGCTATGAGTTTGTGTATAACTACCTGTACCTGTGTGATACCAGCTATGAGTTTGTGTATAACTACCTGTACCTGGCCAACCTGAGGGACAACTGGGAGAATGTGAAGAAGGCAGCTATGAGGGCTCCTCAGCCGGAGGTCCGCAGATACGTGCTGCCTATAGATGTCCACAGGGTGAGATCCCCTTTCTGTAACCATATAGACAACCACAGGGTTAGCCCTAGCCCTAGCCCAGGGGTCTGCAACCTTTACTAGCAAAAGAGACATTTTCGGCCTGGAGCCACAAAACAAAACCGAGCCTAAACAGTCAACATTTAAAATACGTTAAATAAGTTAAAAGCTGAACAAAATAATTGCAATACAATAACAATTGAACAGTTCACATTTTAAATCAATAAATAAATGCTGCCTTTAACTTTGCATTTCTATTACAATAATACCAGATTTTATCGCATTTATGAAATTATAGAACTACAATATAGAAAACTGTTTAACATAACATTTTTGGTTATTTTTATTGGGGGATGCCATTACCAACAAAACTGAACCATTTTGAAGACACTGAAGTGGGATGTGTAAGTCCACTGGCATGTGTAGGTCTACTTTGAAATAGAGTAACTATAAAGAGTTATGCTGGCCTACTTTGAGTCCTCCCCGTGTTTGTTCAAATGAATAAAATAAAAAGTAGCATACTTCGATAATAAACAACATATAGTTATGTTTAAACATGCTAAAACATATAGCAGCCTAATCGTTTTAAAAACGTTACTTAAAAGTAAAGAAATAGAACAGTTTCAATTTCATTTTGACTGTCCAGTTCAGTGCGAGGTAATCTTCTTTTTGTCTCAGCCACGTACATCAATCAACCCTCGGGCCTCAATCAACACAGCGATATCAGCTACGGGTTCATTCAATTCATTGACAAAATCACAACTTGCTAAAACAGATGCTTTGATGCGAAATAACAGCCTATTAAAGGGTAGCGTCCCTAGCCGACCCCTGCCCTCCCAGTAAACAAAGAGTCCAAAAGACGTCCTCAGGGAAGCCGGAATGTGGGTTCAGATGACGTCTTTCTAGGACTAGGTATCCTCTGTAGTCCAGAATCGTCTGTAGTCCATAAGACGTCCCTAAAAAGACGTCATCTGGACGTCCTAGAAAGACCCACGTTCCGGCTTCCCTGAGGATGTCTTTTGAACTCTGTGTTTACTGGGCTAGCCCTAACACAAGCCCTAGCCCTATCCATGACCTCTGACCCCACCACTGTGTCCCGTCTCCTAGGAGGAGCGGGGGAAGAACCTGGTGTCCCTGCCGTACACCACGGCCACCGCTGTGATGAGGAGTGACGGGACCATCTGGCTGGAGCCTGAGGTTCTGTTCTCTGGGCCACGTCAGGGTACGTACCTACACACACACACACACACACACCTACACACACACACACACACACACACACACACACACACACATACACACACAGACAAAGACAGACACACACAGAGACAGAGACAGAGACAGAGACACACACACATACACACACACACACACACACACACAGACAGAGACAGACACACACACACACACACACACAGACAGAGACAGACACACACACACACACACACACACACACAGACACGCAGACAGAGACAGACACACACACACACACACACACACAGACACGCAGACAGAGACAGACACACACACACACACACACACACAGGCATGGACACACACACACACACACATACACACACACACACAGGCACAGACACACACACAGGCACACACACACACACACACACAGGCACAGACACACACACACAGGCACAGACACACACACACACACACACAGATGTTAAAGAGGCATGTGTAATATGTATCTTGACTTCATGATGAGGATGCTGATGATGATGATGAGGATGAGGATGCTGATGATGAGGATGATGATGATGATGATGATGATGTTCATCTTCGCAGCGTTTGAGTTCCCTCAGATCAACTACAGCATGTGCAGTGGGAGGAACTACAGCTATGCGTACGGACTGGGCCTCAACCACTTCATACCTGACAGGGTGAGCGGCGGCATGTCAACTTACACTTACATCGGTTTAGCAAGTCCAATGAAAGCGGTAATACATTAGGTTTGCCGTAACTGGATGTCTCCTGCTCTGACATAGCTCCTGTTGTAGTATTATATCATTTTATACTGAGAAATTGATGTCTCTCTACAGTTTGGCGAATCTAGCACTCAAGGAAGGCCCATTTCCTTCCTGTAAGGGATGGGCCAAGATCTGTGGCGCAGTGAATAATTCTGACTATAGACAGGGCCCATAACTGCAATCACAGATTTGTATAATATGATTGGTTCCCAAGAATAGTGACCTCATGACCAAGGATAGTTCTATAAATATGAGTCCCGCCCAACGTTGGGGGCTTTTAGCTTTTTGTCTGCTACTTTCTCTCTGCGCTCATGTGACTTTGCTTAATAAAAGGCCTCTTTGGAGACAATTGATTTAAGCTCTTTGTGCTTTATAAGTTTTACTCAATCTATTAAGACTCAATTAAATCCATGACACACCCCTGTCTGAACCTGTGTCTACAGATCTGCAAGCTGAACGTTCGGACCAAGCAGATGTGGGAGTGGCAGGAGGCGGAGTCCTACCCCTCCGAGCCCATCTTCGTCCAGACACCGGACGCCACTGAGGAAGATGACGGTAAAAACATCAGCTTCTCTGTGTCTCTGTGTGTCATTACCAATGGACCTATCGCTAAGCCACGCCCCAAAATAGAAATTGTCCAATCATATCACAGCAAAAGTCACTACAGGCAGAAAACTCGGGCAAACAACTCGCTAATATCTGATGGTGCTAAAAGCTTCTAGACAAAATATTCTTGTCATCTTTAAAAAAACGATTACTTCTATTACTACGTCTATTACTTGCTGTGGTAAATCAGAAATCAGATATTCGCCACCTCCCGCCATTGTCAGTCATTGAATGTCGTTCAGTCACGATTGGTCAGTCAGTCACTGTCAGTGAAGCGTTGTTCGTTTGTCTGAGTTTTCAAAGGGGGCGTGGCTTAGGGATAGGTCCATTGACACCCCCCCCCCACCACGACAGTACTGCCATGTAATAATAATAATAATAATAATAATAATAATAATAATAATAATAATAATAATAATAATAGTAATAATAATAATAATAATCCCCCCCCCTCCCCAGGATTGCTTCTGAGTATCGTGGTGAAGCCCGGCGCCGCCCAGAGGCCGGGGTTCCTCCTCATCCTCAACGCCAGGGACCTGACGGAGGTGGCCCGCGCTGAGGTGGACGCCATCATCCCCGTCACCTTCCATGGCATGTACAAGCCTTAGGACCGCCTCCAGGACCTGTACATTGTACAGTTACACAGCTGTACATCTGTACATTGTACATTTACACAGCTGTACATCTGTGGGGAAATAATAATTGTGTAGGAAGGTCAGATATTTGAGTAAAAATTATATTTGTTATCTGTTCTGTGCTAATCGATGGCGTGTGGTCATGTGTTTACTCTGAGTGTCGCCACGTAGCTGCGCGTCAGACAGTGTCCCAGACAGGAAGCATGTATGCAGCATTAGCATAGCATAGCATAGACAGAATGAAGACAAATAACAGTGTGGTGTCCCAGACAGAACCCATGTATGTAGCATTAGCATAGCATAGCATAGCATAGACAGAATGAAGACAAATAACATTGTGGTGTCCCAAACAGGAACCATGTATGTAGCATTAGCATAGCATAGACAGAATGAAGACAAATAACAGTGTGGTGTCCCAGACAGAACCCATGTATGTAGCATTAGGATTAGCATAGCATTAGCATAGCCATGACAATATTCCAGCCAGATTTCTAAAAGACTCAGCTGCCTCCATTACCCCAATCATCACCCACATAATAAACCTCTCCATCAAACAGGGACACGTCCCCCTTGACTTTAAAATAGCAAGGGTAACCCCACTGTATAAAAAAGGAAGCAAATTAGACCCAGGCAACTACCGACCTGTTTCTATTCTTAATTCCATCTCGAAACTTATGGAAAAAATAGTTTATGAACAGGTCGATAGGTACCTTACCGAAAAAAAGCTGATGTATGAATTTCAATCAGGATTCAGAACATCCCATTCCACTGACACATGCCTTCTCTATTTGAACGACCACATCAACCATGAGGTGGACTCGGGCAAGTACTGCGGCATGGTCATGCTGGACCTCCAGAAGGCCTTCGACACAGTAGATCACCACATATTGTTAGATAAACTGAAAGCAATTGGGTTCGATAGAACATCGGTGAGCTGGATGCAATCCTACTTAGAGGGGAGGGAACAGGTGGTTAGTGTGAACGGAACACTGTCCCCCCCCCTCCCAGTGACCTGCGGCGTTCCACAAGGAAGCATTTTGGGACCTTTACTGTTCCTAATATATGTGAATGACATGTCATCAGCATGTGATTGCAATTTGTTCCTGTTCGCGGATGACTCGGCTCTGCTGGTCTCTGACAGGGACATATTGCAGGTGGAAAAAGCGCTAAGCACTGAACTGAGTAGAATCTGCATCTGGCTAGCTGACAATAAACTATCAATACACCTAGGTAAAACTGAAACCATCCTATACGGATCCCCATCTAAACTCAGAAAGGCTGAAAATTTTAAAATAAAAGTGGGTAACATTAATATCACAAGAAAAGAGGATATTACATACCTGGGCTCCATCTTAGAGGCAAATCTTTCCGGAGATAAAATGGCAGCAAAAGTAATCAAAAAAGTGAACCATAGAACTAGATTCTTGTACAGGATATCCTCACTTGTCAGTAAAAACACACTGAGGACCCTATCAGGAGCTCTCATTCAATGTCACTTCGACTATGCCGTAACATCATGGTACTATAGAACCACAAAGGCCCATAAAACAAGACTCCAGACAGCCCAAAATAAACTGGTTAGGCTTCTGCTAGGCCTCAACCCTAGGACACATCTAACCGCTGCTCATTTTTTGAGCCTTGATTGGCTACGAGTAGTTGACAGAGTGCAGCAGCTTGCACTGGGCCTGGTCTTCAAGATACGCTACACCACAAAGACACCCAAGTACCTGTCAACATACTTCCAAAATGTGAACAACGTCCACACATACAACACCAGAGGCAGCTCCACGAACCACGTTCAACCGCGTTGCACCACAAACAAGGGGTTAAACTCGTTTGCAAACTATGCAGTAAAAATGTGGAACGCCCTTCCTATAATCTTAAAGGAGTGCAAAACACTGCCCACCTTCAAAACCACTCTCAAAAAACATTTACAGGAGGCTGCAATCCGTAACTGGACCCTCTAAATCAAAAATCAGATTAAAAGACCCGAACTACCCACTGTACATACTTTGTGTTTTGTCCCCCGCCCCCACCTGTGGTGTATGTCCCCACCTGTCCTACCCGCTGTACATACCTTATGTTTCGTTGTATTGTTCTTCCCATGATGGATGTGTGTTTATCCTGTAGATAGTAATAGTTATTTGTCTGTATTATCTTGTAGATAGTACTAGCTTTTTTGTCTGTCTTACATGTAACGATGAATTGAGAATCAAGGACCCCAATTGAAATAAGCCAGTGGCTTTCTTGGGTTTTTATCCTGTTAGTTGACCTTGTATGTAATATGTACTTTCATGTACCTACTTCTGCAAATCTTCTAATAAAGTTTTCAATCAATCAATCAATAGAATTAGTATAGGCAAAATGAAAACACAGGACATGGTGGTGTCCCAGATAGGAACCTGTATGTAGCATTAGCATAGCATAGGCAGGACAAAGACACAAAACTTATGTACATCTTGAATGTTATTTTATTTACATATGTTTTCTGCTATTTTTATACAAATAAAAAAATGAATGAAATTGCATTGATAGATGAATTATGCTTTGTGGATTCGTTTCTCTAAAATATGTGTATGTGTGTGTGTGTGTGTGTGTGTGTGTGTGTGTGTGTGTGTGTGTGTGTGTGTGTGTGTGTGTATGTGTGTATGTGTGTATGTGTATGTGTGTATGTGTGTGTGTGTGTGTGTGGGGGGGGGGAGTGGAGCATCTCTGTGGACAGCTTGTACTGCTGCTGTTGGATGATCTTCAGAGAGAGCACACACACACACGCACACACACACACACACACACACACACACACACACACACACACACACACAGACTGAGCATGTGCAGATTGGAGCCAGGGAAAGGACCAGCAACATGGACTTCATAAATGTTTTTAATTCAATAAATCTCGATAGGCTATTCTTAAACCCAGGTGTGTGTGTCTGTGTGTGTGTGTGTGTGTGTGTGTGTGTGTGTGTGTGTGTGTGTGTGCATGTGCACGTCCATGATTGTTGTTTAGTTAATTTACTTCTTTAGCAGCTATAGTGTTACCCAGATGTCTTCATTGTTATCCACACTGTGGGAGAGTGAGAGAGGCAGAGGAACAGAGCAACAGAGAGAGACAGAGACAGAGAGACACCGAGGGAGAGGCCGAGGAACAGACAGAGAGAGAGAGGCAGAGGAACAGACATGGAGAGAGAGGCAGAGAAACAGACAGAGAGAGAGAGAGAGGCAGAGGAACAGAGCAACAGAGAGAGGCAGAGAGACACAGAGGGAGAGGCAGAGGAACAGACAGAGAGAGAGGCAGAGAGAGAGGCAGAGGAACAGACAGAGAGAGAGGCAGAGAGAGAGGCAGAGGAACAGACAGAGAGAGAGGCAGAGAGAGAGGCAGAGGAACAGACAGAGAGAGAGGCAGAGAGAGAGGCAGAGGAACAGACAGAGAGAGAGGCAGAGGAACAGACAGAGAGAGAGGCAGAGGAACAGACAGAGAGAGAGGCAGAGGAACAGACAGAGAGAGAGACAGAGAGAAAGAGAGATCATCATGATTTGACAATAGGACTGCTGCTGCCCTCTGGTGGTCAGACCTGAAGATGAGCTCATCTTTCTTTCACGTACAGAGACAAGTATGCACTCATACACTCCCCCTCGTGGATTGAAATGGAATGGACCGGTGTAAGGAATAAGGTGAAAACACCCCCGGGCAGTGAAAGCTTATGTTGGACCCCATGTCAATGAGTGAATACATCTTCTTCATAAAAAAGAATCACTGTAGTGCCGTGTATTACGACTGACGAATTACGTGTGGCAGCTTGGCAGTAGCCTATGTAAGGAGGGCAAGGGCCCATGTCACTATGAGCGTGTGTGAACTGTGTAGGCTACGGTGCTAGACCACTGGACTGCCACAGGAGTAGGGATGTACCTGAATCCAAATGTGTTATTTGGGAAAACACAAATAATGTGATGAAGACAGATATTTCTTCTACCCGAAGTTGCTTGTTATTTCAAATCGATTCATATTATATTGTGGATGGCCACAAGATAAAATGTCCATTCTGTTTGCAACATAGGACTTTGATTTCACTAACTAGTCGTTTCATTTACTTACTTAGGTCTTTAAATTCCCTAGGGAGCACAGGCCATTGATGAAACCCTTCCATCCTCTCCGATCCAGTTGTTGAGAGAATTCTTGTTTGCATGGTATTTATCTAATTCAATGATTACACTGTTACACACTAACCTCAACAAATGGATGTCTCCGGACCTTACTCTTGTTACTTAGGTTAGGAATGTAACCAAATTCCTAATCTAAGTAACCAGACCTAAGTGGTTTGATCTAGACGGACCAAAACCATTTTTGCATTGGGCTACAGGGAGGAAACGTAAATTTGTTCTTGACCACTATGTGAAGGAAAATTTGCAATATAAAATATAACAAGCTTTTATGTCACTGAGAAATACTATCTTAAGTCTTCACGGATATTTATTTTTGACAAAATATTCCAGTAGATTATTTAATAATAATAATAATAATAATAATAATAATAATAATGCATTTTAGAGTGCTAAAGATTAAAAAAGAAGAAGAAAGAAAACAGCCTAAAAACATAATAAAAAACCCCAGCCTAAAAACATAATAAGTTAAAGACATAGTAAAAAAAACAAAAAACACACACAAAATAAATCACAAGAATAAACTCAAGTTCAACAGTCAAAGGCCTTTTTGACTGGTATTTAAAGGTTAGAGGGTCTGTTTGGGGGCCCCCCTGACTTGGGGCCCAGGACAACTGTCCCGTTTGTCCCCCCCTGTCAGCGGGCTTGCCTCTGGTTATGTAAATTCTTACCAAATATGTAGCTTCCACATCCATGCCTCGAGTGGTAAACATGGTCCGCGCAATGTCAACATTCTCCACACCCTGGTCACCTCTCACCCTTTGAGATATACAATTTGTATCTACTCAATCTACTTGTAATATTAATATTTCTAGAAAGTGCGGAGGTTATTGTTACTTGTTCTTTGTTTAGAGAAACAATTCCCATACATAGACTACCAGTCAATGACTTAACTCACTTGCAGTATTGGCTTTATTGTCACATGTTGCATTCAGATACATGATCTAGAGTGAACATGCATATTACAGGGCTCTCAAGTCTCACGCATTGGGCGTGAGACAAGGTGTGGCGTGTGAGCGTGTGAACGGGTTGAAATGCGTGTGTCTCACGCCCAATGCGTGAGACTTGAGAGCCCTGATATCATTCCCCCTGAATATCTTCAACACAGTCTAGTGGATGAGAACTGTAGTAGACCTACCTTCCAAGACAAGCCATAATATGCCTCCAAATATGCACACTTCTCCTAACCCTGCCATACAATGCAGTGGCACAAATCGCACCAATACAACCTAATCCACAGCAACCCCGACTGTCAATGGTAGGGTCACAGGAGCCTCTCTCACCTCATTTGCCGCAGCTTTTCAGCATCTTGCCCCAGGACGTCTATCAAGAGGAAGGAGTCCTCTGCTGGCTCGTTAGACATCAGTGAAGGGACCTCGCCCCCGCATGCGAGTACAAGGGTGTGGGATACATTTAGACCACTGTGTGGCAGCTGCACTTAAACATCAGACAGTCAGACAGTAGAGAGACACACCCTACTACACACTCATGGAAATGTTGTGAGCGATCTTCTCGTTTTGCATCACTGAACGAACGCTATCGGTGTCAGGTATCGCCATTCTAGTCCGATGCCACAGAATCACCTGGACCTTCATCACCTGGACCTTCATCACCTGGACCTTCATCACCTGGACTCACGCCCACACAGGATGCTTTCAAAACTGGATTGCTCTGTTCCTCTGCCTCTCTCTGTGTCTCTCTCTCTCTTTCTCTCTCTCTGTCTCCTCTGCCTCTCCCTCTGTTGCTCTGTTCCTCTGCCTCTCTGTTGCTCTGTTCCTCTGTCTCTCTCTCTTTCTCTCTCCTCTGCCTCTCTCTGTTGCTCTGTTCCACTGCCTCTCTCTGTGTCTCTGTCTCTTTCTGTCTCTCTCTCTCTGTCTCCTCTGCCTCTCTCTGTTGCTCTGTTCCTCTGATGCTTTCAAAACAATCTAGTATGGCAACCTGGCATTTCCAGTATACTCAATGTATAGTAGTTGCAGCATGAACTTTCGGACAGGGCCCATCTCACGTACTGTATTTCCTACCTAGAAAGAGATGGATTATACGATGAAATGTTTACTACATAGTCAGAGTCGCACTCTCTGTCCTAAGACATAGACACCAGATAGTATTCACACAAGACATTTACGGTCTATATTAAAACGCCTATATCGCATGTCGGCATTACAACAACAGTTTTTATATAGTGCCACAAACGGTTTCAGTAATGTAACAGTGTTAAGAAAAACAAAAGGCTTAAGTTGGGTTTATGGACACGATTTACAATGTCTAATGAGTGTCATAAATTCACTGCACGCTATGGTAATAGGCATTGACTGCAACTGGCCCCAAATCAGACAATCTAGCTACGACTTTCCTAGCACTTAGTAAAGTAGCAACATTAACATCCACTTTCAACTACTTTATGTACTGGGCTCATAGCCACTGACCAGAGTCACACAACCTTCTATTAGGCCATCTAACCCAATCAAACCTCTATCATAAAGCCAACACATGAAACTGATGCAGTGCTGACTGCGCTATAACACAATGATAGCACTATGCTAACTAGTGTAATCTGGCTAGGGGGAGTTGTAGTTCAAGACAGAACAGAGATTCTCAACCTTTTTTCAGTCACAGCGCCCTTTAGTCAAGTATGTAAAATCTCGAGTCACCCCAGTCTAAAATGTTTATTTTTTACATTTATTTTTTATGTATTTAAAAACGTACACTCTGCATCCCTCTGACAGCCAACACACACACACACACACACACACACACACACACACACACACACACACGATACGTGGTTGTTGAGAGGGGGGTAAATGTATTTTTCACCTTAATTTTTTTTTTTTAAGTCCCCAAAGAGCGAAGGACTGTAAAAGAAGAGATCTGTGGCTTCAGACCATCTGCAGAAGATGCAAATCAACTCAACTGCAATAAATCGGAAATCCTCATCATCGGCCCAAAGTCCCTCACCCGTTCCACCCAGATATTCTCACTCAACATCGATGGCTTCACCGTAACCCCCCCCCAACCACGTCCGCAACCTCGGCATCATCTTTGACCCCACCCTCTCGTTCCTTCCCCATGCCAACCAGGTCACTAAATGCTAAACGCATTTTTCCACCTCAGGAACATTGCCCGCATCCGACCCTCCCTGTCCTTTTCCGCTGCTGAAACACTTATCCACGCCTTCATAACTTCCCGACTTGACTACTGCAACAGCATTCTCTACAAATTGCCTAATAACAAATTCCAATATGTCCAGAACACTGCTGCCCGTCTGCTCACCTCCACTCGCCGCCGTGACCACATCACCCCTGTCCTCCACAACCTGCACTGGTTCCCAGTCAAATACAGGATCCAATTCAAAATCCTACTCACCACTTACAAAGCCATCAACAATCTGGCCCCCTCCTACCTTGCCGACCTCATCCCCCTCCACACCCCCCTCCCGTTGCCTCAGGTCTGACGACCAAACCACCCTCAAGACCACCAGGACCAAGCTCCGGACCTGGGGTGATAGGGCCTTTTCAGCCGCAGCCCCTTCCCTCTGGAACGCCCTTCCCAACCACATCAGACAGGCCAACACCCTCCCAACATTTAAACAGGCCCTCAAAACCCGCCTCTTCAAGCTCGCCTTCACCAGTTAACCCTCTCCCCCTCCCCTTCCCATGTGTCCCCAGCACTACCGTAACCTTTTTGTGTCTTTTTATTATTACTACGGTACTCAATCTTTTCAGTTTGTAAAGCGTCTATGAGTGTCTAGAAAAGCGCTCTATAAGTCTAATGTATTATTATTATTATTAAATGGTCTTTGGTATCTTCCTTTATTGCCTGTACTCGTTCATCAGAAAACCCTAGGAGGTTTTCAAACGATGGCTTTGGCCTGAAAGAGTCTGCATGTCACTTAAAAGTGCTGCGACCAACGGGTAGTTCTCCAGTTAAAAAGACAACATTTCAAGGAACTGTGTAAAGGGTTAGGGTTAGGGTGGTAAAGGAAATGTTCCTTTTTTGCCTTCAGAACTGCCCTTTTTCAGACTCACCTCTTTCTTTTTGCCTTGTCTGTGTAGAACTTAGTCCTTCACCGTGTCTGCCTCCACCTTTTTAGTACAGACTTTATTCCAGGCACAGGCGATGCTGGTTCCTTGTGTAGCCAATGAGTGTAAGTAGTTAGTGTAATACATTATTTTCATAGCCATACTTACCAAATACTTACTTACCAAATCAAGTTGTTCTCACACCTCTTTTGGGGGTCTGGATTATGTTAGATTAGCTAATCTGTCTTGGATTGAACTGTATTGAGCGATGGGAGAACGTGCTCGCAGTTTTATTGGATGTTACATTCCAAGAGCCCTCCCTCCACAGGCCCGTAGAATAGGATAATAAGGATACTTATCACCTCACTTCAAACAGAAACTAACGGTATATATTTAATGGAGCCTCAGATAGATAGATGTTGCTCTTTTCATCACAATACTCTTTGGCCCAGTTGATCCTAGAAGTATTGTCTGGAACTAACCATACTGTATGGTGAATTGAGACAGATTGGGACGATACACTGCGCTTGCAAACCTACCACTTCTTGTGACAATGGGATCAAGAACCCACTCATGAGTGTTGTATCAGTTCTGTAATCATTCATTGTAATGATGATGATGTGTGTGTGTGTGTGTGTGTCTTAACTAGTGTAATGTTGTGTTATAATGTTTTTACTTTATTTTTATTTTTATTATCAACATAATTTTTTATATATATATTTTTAAAATTAATATTATTATTCCATTGTTGATTAGAACTTTATTGTATCTTAGTCATTTGTATGCTAAATGGCAAAATTAAATTAAATTAAATTATGAGTATATCCTGTTTCCCTATTGTCTTGTTACCCTTCCCCCAGGGACTACAGATGAAAATTAGCTCTGAGATATATCTGGCGCAATATATGTATTGTGCATTGTCCCTGTCAAATAAACTAATAAACAAACAAGCAAATGGCAGGGTCGCTATAAACGATACAGAATCACTCTGCTAGACCTGTCTCCTTTCCTCAGGCCCTGACCTGCACAGCTCCACATGGCTCTAGTTATAATTCTGATTGTGTTCTTTTACTACTTAACAATCCCTCTCACTCTGAATTACAGACACGACAGGGACCTATAAAAACAGGGTCATAAAAAACATGTAATTTGTGCGAGCGCTTAGCGATAAGGCAAACAAAACGTTTTGTTCATTTTTATTTAGACATTCCTGGATCTCAAATAGAGCCATGGATTTATAGGGGCCACACGCACCAAGATGGATGCTGCTGGAGGTGCACCTTGGATGGGCCAAGTACAACATGAGACTGGGCTGTTTGGATGTAGCTCGAGGGAGGCAGTGTTATGATAGATAGATAGATAGATAGATAGATAGATAGATAGATAGATAGATAGACTTTATTTGTCATTGCTACAGTACAGGTACCAAACAACGAAATTTAGGAGGGGAGGCTCCCCTGGTGTTTAGGAAAGGAAAAAGAAACACATTTTTAGAAAAAGCATAGATGCATAAAATCACAAGAAGGTAAGGAGCTGGTTTACATCAATAGGGGCTATGTACACAATCCACTGTACTATACTGCACGGATAGTCAACTAGGGTTGTCATATTTCACAACAAAGTATTTTTTTCACATTATTTTAAAGTGTCACAGTTTGCAGGCTTGAAAATGTACATGTTTGTGCCTCAGCACTAGCTGCCATACAATCCGTCCGGACTGTCCTGGGCCCAGAACTTAGGCCTTTTCTGTGTTCAGGGCCTTGACGGCCCTGTGGTAGAAGCTGTCCTTCAGTCTGTTTGTCTTAGCGGCCGGGGTCCTGTACCTCCTGTTCGAGGGCAGCTTGACAAAGTGTTCGTGCCCAGGGTGGGTCGGGTCCTTGGAGATCTTGGAGGCCCTCCTGAGACAGCGTGTTTTGTACAGCTCCTCCAGAGAGGGGAGGGGGGCGCCGGTGATCCTCTGTGCTGTTCTCACGACTCTCTGTAGGTCGCTTCTCTCCGCTGCCGTGCAGCTGTGGAACCAGTTGGAGATGCCGAAGGTGAGGATGCTCTCTACTGCGCCGTGGTAGAAGGCCACCAGCATCTCCTTCTTGCTGTGTTGTTTCTTGAGGCATCTCAGGGTGTATAGCCGCTGTTATTAGCTGCTTGTAGCTGGTTCTCTTCTCTACGGAGGAGATCTCTACAGAGCTTCGATTTCAGTTGATCGTGCATGATCAGTTTGGCCTTTGTTGATGTGAGAAGAATGTAGGATAACGGTTTGTCTTGAATCGTCTTTAGTTATCAATGTAATCTTCACTCTTCTTGGTGTTTCCATCAGCCGCCACTGGAGGGCAGTGTACAGCTTTACAACTTACTTACTCTCACTAGGCCACAAACTTGCATGCTTTCTTTGACGCTAATTTCATTCCTAATGTTTGGGTTGTATTAATCTTATTTCGACATATGTTATCTTCCCTGTAAACTTCCGTGTGTACCAAATGTAAATCAGAAGGCAAGAAAAAATGGTGCACGTGCAGGTAACCTGGGCTTTATGCATGCAACTATTTTATGGAGAATCAGAAATCGCCACTGAGTGGGAGAGACAGTGGACGTATATGTGACCGACTGGGGTCCCGTAACCCACAGATTGACTGATTGGGGGAGAATGGGGTGAAATATGCTGTGTTATTGTTTTGTCGCTCATAATATATATTTTTTATATTTAACCTTTATTTATACAGGTAAAAACACATTGAGCCCCAAGGGCTCATTTTCAAGTGTGACCTATTCACTGGCATACAACAACAACATCCACCACAAACAAATACAATACAAAACCTGGCCTACATAGTCTAAAACTAAAACTAGTCTAAAACAGTCTAAGATAGTCTAAAACTAAACTAAACAAAATGATGTCTAGATTTGGCAAAACTGACCAACTTCAATTGAATATGATGGCCCAGAACTCAGCTTCGTGGATACACTAAAGCCTAATGGATACAAACAAGCTTGTCGTCTGTGCTGAATGTTCAGTTCCTCTACTCTCTTCTTCTCTACTTCTTAGATGTCTGAGTGACATCTTAATGTTTGAACATTGGCAGGGCTCCGGCAACTGGCAGTGTTGTCTGCCTTCATCCCGCTGCCAAAACGGCAATAACAGGCTATCGCTAACCCCACTGGGCAGCAAACACTGTTGTTATTTGGTAGTTTGAGTGGTGTGTTCTCACTGTGTACGATGTACAGTTATTCTATCTGCCCAAACAGTTTTTCTTTTTTTGTTTATGAGTGTAATGTTTTCATAGGGCCGCCACCAATGTACACTGAGTCACTGGACTTAGGCCCTAACGTCTTAGGGGCTTTTCTTCAGTGAATCAACAGGGCTGTTAACAGACTTGCAGCCAACTGTGGGGGTTTTAATGTCACCTACAGAGAGAAGAAACAGCGGCTCAAATGTGAGTCTATTGAGAGGTAAGGTACTATAGGAGGGCTTTGCAGGGGTCTCTAAGCACTTTTTTTTGGGGAAGGAACAGAATTAGTAGTTGTAAATTAACTCCTGCTCTCTTCTCTCTCTGGAGTGTGAAGGTCACTTCTTTTGCCAGTTTGTTGGGGTACGATTTGGGGCCGGTGTAGTTCCCGACCTAGTATTAATACTGCAATAAATGTCTGAGCCATTAGAATAACAGGCTGCCCAAGGCCTTAAACCCAAAGCGGGTGTCTCAAAGGGAAGGTAAACTCCCAATTACTCAGTAGGGTCTTGTGATCGGAATGAGGATTTGCACACTAATTCATGTGATGTGTCTGACTGTCTGTATGCCAATACCAGACTTAGCCTATATTTCCCTCTGAGCGTATAGAAACTAGATGTGTGTGAGAGACAGCATATGTGTGCGCACGTGTGTTTCAGGGGGCCGTGTGATTTCGGCGCGGGACTTGTGTTATGCCCTCATTGGGTTGAACAGCTGCAGCTTGTTAAAGTCAGTCTTGCATTATACCGAAGATGAGGAGAAGAGAGGGATGAGGAGTGAAGGGAGGCTGGGGGCCGGGGAGATGTGGGGGGGCGCCTCACATAAACAGGGGTACTGGCCCTCCATTTACTAGAGGACTAATAAAAAACAATTAATGAGTTGTTTTGCCTCTAATTGTCCCCAAGTGGTACTGAGGCTATCGCTTTGACTGTGAGGGCTGACGTTGAGCTGACCGGGGGCTGGGGAGCAGCCAGAGGGGGGGTGGGGGTGGGGGTGGGGGGGAGAACAGGACAGCAGATCTTTCCTGCATTATCACCTCACACTTCCATTCCTCCCTCGGGGCATCACTCATCTGTCCACTGGTCCGACAGTGATCAGGCCCACTAGCCCATATGGGAACAGGCACATGTAGCCATGGCTACGACCATTTACTGGTATACAGTAAATGTTATGGATGACCTGCCCCCCCCCCCCCCTGCATTAGTAGTGGATAGGGACACAGAGAATATAGGCCTAACGTGTGAGCCATGAGTGTATGAATCAATTCAGAGGAATTTCTCCATACAGGTATCAAAACATGGGTGCTCTCAGTACCTGGGCTCCCCCTATATGGATAATTGGGAGGTGTGTGTCTGTGTGTGTGTGTGTGTGTGTGTGTGCGTGTGCGTGTGCGTGTCCGTGTGTGTGTCCATTTATCATTTGAATTGAAGGAAAATATGAATATAGGCTACTTGGAAAGACGGGTTAACCTGTGGACATCTGCAGGTTGGAATTCAAATTGGAATAAACAATTGTTTAAATGATGCACTTGTAAATTCAATACAGTTGTTAAGTATTATTGTGTATCTTACCATGGAATGTACAGTAAGTAGAAGTATTATTATTATTTTATTTTTTTCTTCTTTTCATTCATCAGGGGAGAGTTGGGGTAAGGAGGAAAGGAGACTAGAAATTATGCAAGCAATTCAATCCGATGGAACTTGGGGGTGTTCTCACTAGAACATTTGCTTCACTTGAAATGGAGAAATAATTTATGCAACAATGTTGCGAACTCATCCACTTGCTCCGGGTCTCGATTCGGACTTTCATGTGAGAACATGACCTAAATGATCTAGCCTACTAATTTCAAAGCTGATCTACCCCTTAAAAAAAGATTGGGATGTCCATGTCCATGATATGGTGCAGTAAGTTCTGAAACAGGTCAGATCGTCCCGTTCTCTGTACTGTCCCTTCCCCCTTTCAAAGAACACTGAGGCAAAGAAGGCACTCATCAAATTAATTGGTTTTATACTTTATACACACTTACTTATCATGTCAACGTTCCTCCCAACTGGCTCCCTTTCAGGGCTTGGATGTCAAAACAGTACAGTCCCTATTATGAAGTAGACTTTTAGTTTATCATCAGGAAGAACAGTCCTGAAATGAAGCAGATACGTATAACGAAATACAGGCATCCCAACAGTTTGGCTTGCTGCCTCTACGAATGTCTAGAGTTGGTACCTTATCTGGTATATTATCAGCTGAAAGTGTCGTTTGATCAAAGCAAAAAGAGAGCAAGAGAAAAGGAGTGTCAGAGTAGAACAAATGAAGGCACTGTGCCATGGTTGCTAGCTACAGTGTAGGGTTTGGGATATGCAGTACACAAGCTGTAAAAGAAAATCAGGGGGAATGGTGGATTTTATCATATGGGGACAGTTTTAGCATCCCCACAGCGTCAGTGACTTCAGTGTCAGTGACTTGTGACTTCAAAATGTCATTGCATGTGGCCCCCGGCCACAGTATTTTACTCAATATGCACAAAACTAAATGTTGAAATAGCAGTAATACCACGTTCATTGATAATGACATAAGGGATGGAAAGGGGGGATGGCAGTTTTAGAAGGGGGATGATTTTGACGTCGTTTTTATTTCAGGGGGGATGCCATCCCCCCTCAACTCGAGTACTGAGTATAGGGTTTGGGATATGGCTAAGGACCCAAGAACGAGATGTGACTCTCACACCTAGTATTCATTATAAGTAATTGAGACCATACAGTACATATCCACATACATGTTTCAAACACATGTTTGAAAGTGTTGTTTTCTCATAGTGGAAGTCATTAAGGCTGCACCAATTAAAAACGGACTCATGCGTCTAATTTACAACAGGAAAAGAAATAGAGGAAACAGACCCTAAGACACACACAATTAGATATTTTCTGATGAGGGCTAGCAGTGATAATATTTATTGGCTTGAAATACAGCACACACACAAACACACACAAACACACACACACACACACACACACACACACACACACACACACACACACACACACACACACACACACACATGTAAATCATAATAAAAAACAAAAAATAACTTCATTCCTCAAGCATTTTTGACTGGTAATGGCCTCTGGCCCGAGCATAGAGTTTCTTGCGATGACTTATGGATAGATGATTCACTTACTTAGACAAATGTATTTCTTGTAAGTGGCTTTGGATAAAGGTGTCTGCTAAATGCCAAAATGTAAATATTTATTTTAAGCTGATAATATCCGTACAATTCCGAAGTGTCTGTGTGATATGATATGTCAATCTGATTAATCTAATCTGTCTAATAGAGCTTCTGCCAAAGGTGGTGTAAATTGTGGACCCAGAATCCCAGAATCCTAGGCGGAGCGCCATCTACAGGCTGTGGAGGGCAGTGCGCTGCTCTGCAGCTCCCAGTCCAATGATGCCCAATGATGCCTAATGATGACATAGGTACTCCAGGGCCCCGTTCCACTAAGCGAGATTATCTTCTAATCGGCGATAATTTAATCTTGCGTTCGGTTCCATCAATGTGGCTCAAATAATTTGCTGTTTGGTTGCTATGCAACCTATCCTCCCGGGTCGCGAGCAGGCTTAGAGGTTGGTTTAGGTAAGACGTGCGTAAAAATGGTCTCACAGGCGGAAACTATATCCCGAACGACAGTTCCTTCAAGTGTCTTTTAGGAAATATTAGTTCCCACATTTTACGAGATAGATAGATAGAAAGTTTGACTGTGTGATAGATAGATGATTTGATATTTTGAAAGTGTGATCGATCGATAGATAGATAGTTTGATTGTGTGATGGATAACTTGATATTTTGAAAGTGTGATAGATAGATAGATCGATAGATAAATAAAAAAGTGTAAAAATAAAATAAAATAAAATAGGTATCTCTATCAACTTGCATTGCTATCATCACAGCGGTCTGGTTGGCGCAGGGGTTAAGACAGCCAGCTAGAGTTCCAAAGGTTGCGAGTTCGAGATTTGATTTAAATCTCATGCTAGGAACACACAGACACAAACACATGTCAGGTATTAGAAGCTAGATGACAGAGGAATAGCCCTGATCTGTTTACAAAGTGTTGCTATGACAACAAAAACGCATCATAACAGGTCACGTAATAGTGAGAAGTCCCTGGGGTTATGATAAGGTAATACATACATGTATTGGAGGTTCCCAAACTTTTTTTTAACCAAGGCACCCCTGAAGCTTTCCCCCTTCTCCAAGGCACCCCAACTCTTCGAAGAATTAAAAAATGCCTTGGAGCTTAAACTAAAAACAATAAACGATGAATTGGTTTGAAAATGTGTGTTTAAAACTGCTAAGTGAGTTGCTACAACAATAATATACTTACAAATAATGCCTTTGTAAAAATGAAATAACAATGCATATAACATAAGTATTGCCCCAATGAATTGTAACAAGATAATAAAAGTAATAAAGGAACTTTCATGGATGGGCAAGAATGCATAGGTCAGTCAAACTATCATTAAATTAAATTAAATTAAATTGTGGCCCTCAAGGATTGCACAATATGGGAGTTCGGGGTTAGGGGTTAGGGTTAGTCGTTGTATGTCTATGTCTGCAGCTTGTTGTTGTCGTTGTTGTTGTTGTTGTTGTTGTCGTCTAGTAGACTTAGCCACCCTGGTCCTCTGGTGAGCGTTAGCAATGTGCTCTGTGGTGGCCAGTTGGGTCCTCTCTGGCCCGCCATTAACCTCTCCAACCTCCCTCCAAATGTGCATCTGGTTCCCAGGATTCCTACGGTGTGAATATCTAAGTTGTGAACCCTAGGTGCTAACAACAAACACAGTCCTAAGATAATTTAAAAAGAATGAGACATAAATAGACATTAAATAGGGGGGATATAAATAGGGGGATAAGTGATCGGTAGGAATCTGAGAATGTATCTAATATGTGAACTTCTATACTTCTATACACTATATGGCCTATTCACAGGGGGGTATATATATAGACAGGGGGAGTTAGCATGTAACTGTGTACTTTTTAAATAAACATATACTAGTAAACTTATATACAGTATATGAACCCTAACACAAGAATGTAAACATATTGCACAGTTATAGAATATTGCACTATTCCCATGGTTGATGTGGTGTGATGTGTGGTCTGTTCTAGTCATCGTATGTCTATGTGGTGTGTTCTAGTCATTGTATGTCTATGTGGTGTGTTCTAGTCATTGTATGTCTATGTGGTGTGTTCTAGTCATTGTATGTCTATGTGGTGTGTTCTAGTCATTGTATGTCTATGTGGTGTGTCCGGTACCCTGCCAGGGCTATTCCAGGGGACTGGCATTGATTGATTGATTGAAAACTTTATTAGAAGGTTTGCAGAAGTAGGTACATGAAAGTACATATTACATACAAGGTCAACTAAAAGGATAAAAACCCAAGAAAGCCACTGGCTTATTTCAATTGGGGTCCTTGCAGCACTATAATCATAGAAAAACAAGAAGTAGAACTAACATTTATATTCAATGTATTGTTTCGTTTATTGCTCCTTTTACGAAAGAAAAAAGTAAGAGAAGACCGTTCCACCACACCATGAAAACAGTTGGTTTGGTTGGATAATGAACGCACACTTCTTCGCACTCCTTGTCTGTTGTGAACATTAAAACAGTTGTCTTGCTTGTCTGTGTCCAGAAGGACCTCACCATGCGGGAGCTCCAGAGTGTGGAGGGCCACCAAAACACCTATAACTAATAATAAACCTATAGTAGCACACTTCCTAGTCATATTTAAAAAAGAGCTAAAATCATCAAAGCAAGTAATCCAAATAGGAATAACTCTAAAAAGTTTGGGCAGTTGTTGTTGCAGTTGTTGTACACCATATTGTGTGTCCGTACGATGGGGGGTGTAGCCGTAGCCCTGGTCCTCTGGTGAGCCTGTTCCGTTGTCAATTCGGTCATCCAGCTTCCCCAGCGGTTGAACAGGTCGTCACTCTGGGCCGTGTGGGTGTCCCTCTGTGCCGTGTGGGTGTCCACCTGGAGATGAGGAGCCCACTGCTGGAGCACGTGAATAAGTTGGGACGTCAGAAGTTTTGACACTTGTACTTTTTACAATGCTAAGCTGCTATTTACACACAACGACCACTAGTTAGCCGCTTCTAAATTAGCCTGCTTCCTACACAGAAAAACTGCAGAATAGCTTTATATTAGCTTATCCTGATGTGATTTTGAAAATGTAAGAATACTGGGTGGTAGAACGCACATATCTAGGAAAAATCATGAAAGGAGAGTCCTGGAATTTGATCGAGTGCAAAGACATATATAAACAATTTTACTCAAATGACCCCTCATAGCTGTTCTGTCGTTAAGATTTCCCTTTATCAACTGTAGTTATATAATTCCTTCTCTTCACTTGAATATTATTGACTCGGTAGTCAATGGTGGCTAAGAATACTGTCCATCTACTATGTGAATTATAACAAACGTGGTGTTCTCTCCTAGCCCTCCTCTACCCCTCTCAGACCCCCACTGCCTCCTCACATTACTGTACCTGCAGAAGGATCTCTCCAAACTTCCTCATCCAGCAAGCCCCGTTGGCTTTCACTCTCTCCCCACTGGTGAGGTCAGATACACGGATCGTGTCTGGATCCTTAGACACCCTGGTCCTCTGGTGAGCGTTAGCAATGTCCTCTGTGGTGGCCAGTTTGGTCCTCTCTGGCCCGCCATTAACCTCTCCAACCTCCCTCCACACAGATAGCAGTTTCTGCTGTTGTTGTTGTTGTTGTTGTTGTTGTTGGCTATGAGGGGCACTGATGGTGGGTCTCGTAGCCTTAGCCACCCTGGTCCTCTGGTGAGCCTGTACCGTAGAGAGTTCGGTCGTCCAGCTTGGCCGGCGGTTGACCAGGCCACTCTTGGCTGTGTGGGTGTCCGCCTGGAAATGAGGGGTGCTGGCCCAATGCCGGAGCACCATGGGGGCCGTGACTGTGTCCAGAAGGACCTCACCATGCGGGAGCTCCAGAGTGTGGAGGGCCACCAAAACACCAATAACCAATAATAAACCTATAGTGGCACACTTCCTAGTCATATTTAAGAAAAGAGCTAAAATCATCCAGTAACTTGAAAAAGCAGCTGCACTCGAAGAGAGACAGTTGAGTTGTGTCCATGGTACTATCATACAGGGGCCAATGATGTCACCAATGGGCATTATGACATCATTGCTGTATTGGGAGGTTGAATTCCGATGATTAGAGTGAGAAGAGCCAAACTACTTTATTTTGATACACACACTACAATGTAATTTGTAATCATTAATAATAATAATTTATATAAATAATTCCCATTATGTTTAACTGGGGTGATTTAGTTTGTGAATTGTTATTTTCAAATGATTTATTCTGAATTAATAAATTATTCATTAAATATTATGATGGAATGTTCAAAAGCTGGTAATTTCCATTTCAACCCCTTTTTCTAACTTGTGACCGCGACAACAGTTTTTAAGGTACACAAAACATATGATATACAGATGTGCATCTGGTTCCCAGGATTCCTACGGTGTGAATATCTAAGTTGTGACACTTGTACTTTTTGAGATAGAGCTGTCTGAAGCTGGGCTTGCTTTTCTCAGGCTTCTATTGTATTGCTGGGCATGTGACGCATAGGTGACTCCTGATTGGTTTAAGTGATTATTATTATTATTAGTTTTTTTTTTTTTTTACATTTAACCGAAGCCTTCATGCAAATCGATTTACAATAGATATATCTGTCTAAGTGAATCATCTATCCATCAGTAATCTTAAGAAAAAATAATCTATGCCAAATCCAGTGTCCAGTTAGAAGAACATAATTTACTACTCAGAAAGGCTTCAAACACCATTGTAATCGTGTCAGTTCTTGTAAATTAGCCTGCACCATCATTTTATAGCCTACATACTTTTTTAGATGAGATTTTAGATTAGATTCAGACAACGAAATGCAGTAAAAAGTGTGTCAGAAGAGGGATTTGAACCACCGTCTAAAAATGACGAATAAATCCTATGGCAGCGGTCAATACCACTAGGCCATCGTGACGATATGACGGTGTGTAGCCTGCTGCTAATATCACCACAGTAGTAAATATTCATTTATTAAAATATGAACATATAACAATAACTGGGGCTAGTATGACCTACGCATTTAATCGGTCAGCAATTTCTTGCCAAACCATTTCACTCGTTAATTGCGGCAGTATTGCACTTTTTACATTTTACATCTTATTTTTCCGTCTTCATAAAGATCCTTGTGGTTAATATTAAATCCTGCGTCATTGGGTCGTGACTTTTAACGTTCTTGTGATATTTGTGATCTTGTGATATTTGACACCGTAATGTAACTTTTATTTGATATTTATGCTATATGCTATATGCTATTTCTGTTTGACCTTGAAGCACGTTTGCGTTGGTTGGATGAAAAGCTAATGTGGAATTTATTTTGTCTAGGAGGCGGACCAGAGATTCATGCCAATTGTTTTGTTTATTTGATGACCCATTGTGCAGGTAACTTATTACATATGTTGTTTGAGTTCTATGTTTTGGTGCATTTTGTAAGAGTCCACTCGTGGCGTTGCTAGCATTCGCGAGCTAGGGCATGGCTAGTCAGTAACGTCATGTTGCATTCTGTTATGGGGTGTAACGGCACTCTGCTCCGTGTCGTGCCTAACCACCCCGCTAGCTGTGCCGATTTCCACGATATACCACGGCTTCTCGTTCCATAACGCTTAATTGTGGTGCATTGTATCAAGCCTGCACGGTGGTAGAGTAACTAAGCACAATTTTGTCCTAGGTAATGGATGAGCTAGGGTCGCATCCTGGGTGGCGCCAACAGCAAATACATAGAGGAAACAAAGAGAAGATGGGAAGACTTCTGTGCCACGGTACAGTTCTATGGCATGTGAAAGAAGGCCCTGAAGCTCCCTTTCTCCTCGAGTCTGCGTGGAGGTAAGTTGCTCTTCCATATACCAAATCCTTTGTAATCTGTCAATGTTCCTAATGCTGCTCCTGGAGGACCACTGCCCTGGTCATCATATTAATTACACTGCCCTGGTCATCATATTAAAATATAATATAGGTGTTTGTCGCTGTGATTAGCTGTTGTGTAGCCTATATATGCCATTTAATGTCTATTTCTCATCCGATACGATTAAATGCAAGCTATATAATAATATAGGCTTTCATGATTCACATGCGCTATGCTGTATGTCCAGGGCTGCACGGTTTTTGATTCGGTTCTGCACACTGGAGACGGGAATCAAGCAGGCTATCTTGGCCAGTGTGGCCCACTCTGGGTAGATTTCGCTGAAGTCTCGGATTTCTTCAGAATCAGTCTCGGATTTCTTCAGTCAGACATATTCTCCTTTTGATTCGGTTCTGATTCAAGATTTTGACTTCTTTTAGACTCGATAACGTTCCAGAAATGTATATTTTTGGGATGAGTCTAAGTAGTGAAGTCTGTGTCGACTTACAACAAACTCAACAATGTCTTTGAGCACAATAAGCGCTTGTCATGCTGTCACCCTCAGGGATTTTTGATCCAACCATGAGTGGCAGGAGTCACCTGCAAAGTCCAATTCTCATGGGCATTACCGCCCAAATTTTTCCATGCAGCAAAATTCACAGGGACCAGCTGTGATGCATCTGTCTTGTCTGACCATCTATTGGGGAACTCTTTAATGCATTTGTTTAACTCTTCAAGTAGTAGTATTTACTCAGATTTAACACTCTGAGGCACTTTTTCAAGCACCAACGTAAAGTTGATCTTCTTGGACTTCAGCCAGGAACTTTTCAATCCATCAATCGCATCTTTGACCTCGATGTCATCATTAGGCTTATTTCCAATGATTTGGACGAGCTGAGCCACAGCTTTCTCCTGCTCCTCAAATCTTGACTCCCGAGTCTCCGACAGGAGAGAGAGAGGCTGGTCCACATACGGAGGCAACTCCTCCTGCATCACACCTCTTGGCACGACCACTCCGATCCTCTCATCTGATGTTCCTTCACTCGGCATCTTACGTACGTATCTTACGTACTTACGTCTACACTAAGGAAGTATGATTCGGCGTGTGCGCAAGTGACATTTTTTTGCATTTTTTTTTTTTTAAACCTGCGACTCCATTTTGAGGGCAGGCCGGCGTTCCAGCATGTCACTGACAAGTGATTCATCACTGATGACCTCCACAGGGCAAAGGAGGTCTACATTAACTTTCCAATCATGGGATTGTCACTCATCTTCACTTCATCTACATTATAGTCTCAATTGTTCAAGGCTTGCAGCATGTTCATCTCTTGGGAAATTAGGAAGGAAATTCACCTCTGCTCTCTTTAGCCTTTTGTTTTTTTTGTGGGGAGCTTGTTTGTCTGGGTTATTTCTGCTCATTTTCCCAGTATTTAGTAACCTCATGAAATCCTGCACGACACAAGTAGGGAAGTTCCCCATCTTAAACTTCAGACTATTTTTCCAACCATACCATCCTGTCTGAGATCCTGGCTCTTTTAGACAAGGATGCTTAGTGACAAGTGCTTCTGCTACCATTGATACCTGTTTTTCATCGGGGTATGCTGTGAAGCTATTCATTTTGGCAGCAATGGTCTCAAGAATGTTAGGCTTTTGTCCCTTAGATAACTTAAGAGTTTTCCCTTTTCTGTCATATGTAGCATTTCCGCCACTGAGTAAGAATTCTACCTCGTAGGAAAAAGGGCCCTGGAAAAACATCAGGTCATCTGTCAGCCCTGTCTGGAGTCATGGCATGAGGCAATATTATTGTCATCTGATGCTACTGAACTGACATCACTCTCAGACTTGATCATTTTCAGCACAGCCTTCAATGCCTAAAAGGGAACATAACTGTCCATCACAATCTGGATCTTTGTATGATAAGCTAAAGTCAAAAGTCTGGTTTAAACTTTTCTTTCATCAGTTTTTAGGTCATCCACAGATTCTGTACGGGAAGATAGTCATCTTCCTGACCGTCTGTGGCGGTATGGACATGAAGTAGGACGTTTTGAACTGCCATTTCCTATGTTACGTTCCACCTCACGTCGAAGAATGCTGGCCATCTTGCCTTGAAGGTCTACCATGGGTGCCTTGGAAACCACTTCTTGTCTTCTATATGCAAATGTTATGTCCATTTTCATCTTTACCACCTCCCTGTTGTTCTTTCTCTTGACATCTGAGAGAAGTTCTACTCTGAGTTTTTCCAGGCTTGTCTCAGATTCTCCAACGGGATATATGGGGGGGGCAGTAGTTCACTTCAGACCGCCGTGGTTTCTTAATGGCGGAAGCAGGTGTTGACTTTCCTTCTAACTTGTTCCTCAGGGAGTTTACCGTCACTTAAGTGCATCCTAGTTTTCTCAAATGAGTGCGCTATGTGGCAAGTTTATTTGCCAAACTAGCCTTCCATCCGGCACAACCAGTGAGAGAACCTTTCTCCTGCAGGCAAGGATGTTTTGATATGAGGGCGTTTCACAACCGTCTCGAACTCCGTGCCTCTGCAGTAAAGTTTGTACTTTACAATTTCTTGCATTAAGACATCAAGAATGTTGGTCTTTTAGTTTACCATCAGGAATATGCAGTGTGCCTTTCTTTTGTGAGCAGCATTCCCCCTCTCAAGTTTTAACTCATATGAGAACTGGGGTACATTGAACGTGACAGGCCAAGGTAATCTTGAGTTTGTCTCTCCTCATCCGAGTCAGGAACAATCTTGTGATTTTGTTAGACCCTGACGCACTACCAGATGAAAATGGAGGGAGAACTGAAGACCTGGAGGAGGTCTCAGATGAACTCTCAATCTGGATGACTTTATGGGTCCCTCTAGCCATGACTTCATTCACTGAGGTCAGGTTCATGAATTCATTTGCAAATAGTTGATCCATGAACTGCAGCCGGAAGTTAAAGTTAAGGGCACACTGTCTTTTCACCTCTTAAACAACTTCCCCAAGAGTAGCAGGGACACCATCTTTAAATGTCACTCTTCTGCAGTTGTTGTCATCCACGATGACTCTAAGCACCATTGCGGCAGAAGTCTGTGTGACCTTGCCCTCCCCAAGGCGACTTCGGTGCGCAGTTTTGATTCGGTTCTGATTCAGCTCGGAATCCTCGAGATTTTGACTTCTTTTAGACTGGAGGAGCCACTACGGCGTCAGCCGCCTCAATTTCTTCAGAGTCAGACATATTCTCCTCAGACTCATTGTCGCTATTGTCGAGATTGTTAGAGATTGGTTTCATAAAGTAATTCTTCAGCTTAGTTTGTCTCGCCATTTTTACCTCTTGCTCGCTCTCGCTCGCTATGGTGGCCCGCTAGGCAGGCGATTACCGCTGTTACCAACCTTTTATGATGATGTGTCTCTTTAAGGTTACCATTCGGCTTGTTCCAACCCTGTATTCACTCACTGTATAACCATCCAGAAGTCCATGGCATCAAGTGCCAGAAGCTTGATTTCTTTTGAGGGTGAGGGGGTTAGTGCAAAGGCTCTATAATGTTCACTGTACCACCCACACAGCACTTTCACAATGAGGAACAACCTGTCATTTATGATACATGTCAAAGATTTGCCATGCCAACTCTGGTAATCCAGATGCTGACCTGTGAGCAACTACCATACCGTTACTGTACGCTATTCCATAGCTTGATGCCTTTTTTGGCGAGATGCACTTATGTGGCAGAATACTTCTCCCTAATAGCCTGAGCTATTTCGTCTTTCACCACATCTATTGGGACTGTGGAAACATTGGAAACCTCTAAGTCAGATTTACCATGAGACGGAGAGTTTAGATGGAAAGCAATCATTAGCTGATGCTTTGAAGTCAAGGTGAGAGATATGTTCTTAAAACAGCTGGTATGTTTAACTATCCGCTTGAAAAAGCTATGTTTGGCCTCAAAGCACATAGTCCATTGTCCAACAAGAGGACCAAAAGCGCCGATCATGAGAGGGTAGTGCTCTACATCGTAGTGCTTTGGTAGAAGTCTGACACCAGGAAACTGCTCTTCATACCTTTGCCTGTGCTCAATCATCTTACTTTCAAGGTAGGAGATGGATTCGTCAGTATGTACGGGCGCAACAACAAATTCAACAATATATTTTAAATCCATGAGGATGCCTATAGTTTTCCGAGTCACAAAACTGGCTGGTACCATGTGCGGCTTGTTAGTCTTATCTGTGCCCTTATAGGGAAAAGACAAAATGGCTTTGTTAAGGTCATATAATGTGAAGAAACCCTTCTTTATAAATACTGCAAGACAGTAAGAAAGCTCTACTGGCACGATTCTTTCAAGAAGATCATGAGCAAGATCAGGGGGATAGCCGCAGACAACATGTAAATAAGTGAGATGTTCAGTTAAAATACACTCTTGTTGAACCCCAAAGCAACTTTTCTTAGTCTCCTTTGCTGACTTTACATGACACTCATGAACCTCTTACCTGTGCAATACCGGCAATAATAGTCTCCGGAAAAGCTTTCAACAAATCCTGCAAGGCTGTGAGCGCCCAGATTGTCTGCAGCCACAGTCTGCACAGTACCTTTAAGAGATTGCCTAATAGTGGGATGTATTCCCCCCCCATAGTCCTCTAGAGTTTTAATGTTGTGTAAGAAAGGCTTGAATACTTTTGCATAACCATACTTTTTTATATCACTTTTTGCTAGTAGTGCCAGGTAAATAGATGAGTGGGAACCAGGTGGCAGGTTACCAAGTATCCAATAAACTGCACAAAGCTTTTATTTCTTCCTAGAGGTGAAAAAAAAGATCTTGAAACGAGAAGATGAAATGGCTTGATGGTATCAACGATTTCCATTCAATTCTGCTTCCCTGGGAATTCCAACCTCTCTGCAGCTAGTTAAAAAAAGATGTTACGTTGTCACGTTAGTGGTTTTCAGGTAAAGCTAATCAAACATGATATGGGTACCAATATTTGAAGTCTGTTAATTTTCCTGTATATATCTAGATATTTTGGATCTATATTGTTGAAATGACTGTTGAATAACAACAATTTAATTTAATTATTTTAAGGTCGTTTTAGAGTGAATTCTATATTTATTTATTTTTTAAAGATGGACGCAAATACTATTGTTAAATACCAAAATATATCATGGTTTTACAGTTTAAATGTTATTTCCCAGAAATCGTCAAAACGGCTTTGACCTGCCTAGTACATGAAGATGACAAGCATCAAGTGTGGGGGATGACAGGTTCACTGTGCACTTGTTAAATGAACGGATGATACATGGACTGACTTCATTACACAGGTAGCTAACTAGCTAATGTGACACCAACCCTGTATCAATCCTAGCTAGCTACTTACTTATTGTGGTGGTACTTGGCTTAACCTTTAATAAATAGGCAGGGCGTTTGTTGTTTATTAAAAGAAGGTTTAAAGCACTGTTACGTTTGTACCAGTGGCCTTTGTTGCTGTTTTGTATCCTTTGTTCTGTACATGTGCAGCCTCAGGATATACTGAGTCCTCAATAAAGAAGTGAAAAGAAATTAGATTCATTCATTCTTTCTTGCAAGTAAGCCAATTTCATTTCTAGTGGTACATTTGTGAAAATCGACATGGGTCATTGAAAGTGCTTGAATTCCCCTCTCTCTCTCTCTCTAAAAAAAATATATATAGGTAATTTTATTTTTATTTTTTATAGATAACATGTAGAAGGGAATAAAACAACCATACTACTTAAGGTTAATTAGTTAGCTAGATTTTAAACCGACATAACGCCGTTAGATTTGAAAAACGTTCATGGTCATTCCTATTATAGTACATTCTCATCTCGATCTGTCTCAAACTATGCCGTGGTGGGCCCTTGAATTTGAAGGAATTGAGTCTTGAAAAGTCCTTGAAAGGTGCTTGAATTATTTGATGTTTCAGAAAGTGTGGGAACCCTGGAAAGAAGGAAATTAGAAGAGACCCCCTAGGTTTCCATGCAGTGTACTGTTATGGACTATAGTCCATAGTGTGCGAATTACACTGAGTAAACACATAGTGTGTGTTTGATGTATCTAGGTCATCAGCTAGGTCAAAAGGATGTGGAGGAGAGTGGGCGAGTGTGTGATTATTCGCACACACATGCACACCTCTGGATTAAGCGAACGGGGGCAGGTTTACAGTGTGTTTTGCCGCGTAAGGCTTTTCCAAAGTGGCGTGTAGTTGCGGTCTGGTTGGCCTGTTGATTGGGGTTCCAGCCTCACCCGGGCCCAGCGAGACCCTGGGGGAGAACATGTGGTGGCCAAATGTGCCCCCAGTGAACTACAAGCATGGCGGTAAGCAGCAAAAAAAAATGCAGCATGCAGCAGATGAAACTCAGCTACATCTCATAAACGTGCAGGGGAAGAGTGAAGAACCAGCCCACTGAGAAGTTGGCCGTGAGTTGCTTAGCTAGGCTAGCTAGGCTAGCGTAACGCTGGTGAAGTGGTTGTTTCTGGTGAGGGGAGGTGGTGTCGGCATGCCTGAGTGAACAGATGAACGAGTCCCCTCCATGAAGATGATCATGACAGGTGTGTAATTTGTGTGAGAGTACATAGGCGTACGTCCCTGGTGGTCTAGTGGTTAGGATTCGGCGCTCTCACCGCCGTGGCCCGGGTCCGATTCCCGGTCAGGGAACTACTACTTTTTCACGTTTACAGTTTAGAATCAGATCAGAATTAAATTAGGCATTGAGTACTTTGAGCTGCAACATTTGCAGGAAAAGTGCTTTTTAACGTTTATTTTACTGTGAACTGAAACACTGAAAAAAACCGTTTGCTTACAGTACCATAAAACGACCTGTTCCATTCTGCTGACGTTATCAGGCCAGGGGCAGCTAATTCGGTCTATCCTCTCCTGGGAATAAGACATTGGTGACTTTCCACCCCGAAATGAGTTCAGTCAGCACATGGAGGCGAAGCAGCGTACCTGCTGCGCGACAACGTCGACCCAACCAAAGAAAACACGGGGTGTAGTCGGACTGAAACTGAAGGAGAGAGGGGGCCATTCTCTAGCTCTATGACTCCTCTGTGACCACCCAACGCCCAGAAGAGAGCAGCCTTATAAAGGGCTCATTCACATACCCGTCACACACATTGCACACACTCCTGTCTGACCTTATGCACGCGCACACACACACACACACACACACACAGGTAGGCTAGCAGCCTCCTTTGGGACACCTCGTTTGCATAAAGTAGCAGGGTGTGCGGATCTGGGTATGTGACTTTGGACATCTGAGACAGGTGATAGACATCTCTCGTAGTATACGGTCCCAGGCCTCTGGGAGAAACTCATACCCTTTTGATTTATTATAGTGTCACTTGACAAACCTCAGGCCTGTGTGTGTGTGTGTGTGTGTGTGTGTGTGTGTGTACAGTGTGTGTCCCTGCACGTGCATTCTCATGTTTGTGGTGTGTGTCCCACAATGATCAATGTCTACCCTCTCTAAGCATAATAGAGAATTATATTATGAATTCTAATTCTAATTCTAAATTCTAGTTAGAATTCTAACTCTGGAGTCAGTTGAAAGGTTTCAGAGGAAAGCAGTGCTTTGCATAGCTGCCAAAGTTTGTTTGTTTGTTTGTTTATTTGGATCCCCATTAGCCATTAACCAATGGC
>NC_137690.1:69945704-69958204 GCF_963989245.1 Nansenia antarctica
TTCCTCCTCTGCTGTTAATAATGAGCCAAGAAAGCCCTAGTAGATACAGTATTATGGTGGTGTTTTGCCATGTCACCTAGGCAGCAGTGCTGATTGTCTGGCCATTGGTATGGAACCAGGTAAGTGTTGTGTAACTTAACCCGTGATTCACGAAGGGCGCCTAGCCAGACGTCAGCTCCTGGAAGAGCCAACGGGAGTTTCAATCGTTATCTGATACCGTTGTAGTGGTGTGTGTGTGTGTGTGTGTGTGTTTTAAAAGTGAGCAGAGATCTGCAGGGTAGTGTAGCTGGTCATGATCAGGGATTTTCCGTGTCTCAGCGATTGGGGAGGGCTAGTGTGATTTTCGAAGGTGCAGAGATCTGAATGCGTCACAGAGATCGGCATGGCAGGCGCGCGGTGTGTCTCTAGCATGGCTGCGGTCTGTCTTTGGCATGGCTGCGGTCTGTCTCGGTGAGTCGGCCGCAGAAACAGCTCATAAACACGGAGCTGTGGCCAGCGGTCGCCATGCCAACTGCTACTATGCCAATCGCCACAAGTGGGCCGCCTCTTCACCTTCTTCTCGGTCACATCTCTCTCTTTCTCACACACACACACACACACACACACTGCGTAGCATCAGCTGAGATAAAGTTGTGGTTGCACACGCACAGAAAGGCTGTAAAGTCAGCCCCCCTTAACTGTGTCCTTTTCCAAGAGATTTACTGTTTTGTTTAAATTCAATGGTCCACGGGGCTCATCCAAAGCAAGATGGTGCAACGTGTTTCTGAAACTCGACTCTTGGTGTCTGACTGGTCTGACGTCTGCGGCAAAATGCGGCGGTTAATCTAATGGTGTGTGAGGAAATTGCATCGTGACAGGGGGATTTTTCAGGTTTGGTGAATATACAGTACCCACACACACCATGAGGCAATACTCTTAAACGTACAGATGATTTAAGATTTATCGTAAACATAAACATAACACAGAAAAGAATGAATCGTTTGAATCTACTGTATTGGTACAATTTGTCAACAATTTCTTATGCACTTTTGTTAAAAGAATTTGAGACCCAGACCTGTGGATCCGGAGTCTTGACTTTGAAGAATTCTCACGAATCCCTCTCATGTCCTACATGCAGAGTTTGACCTACTGCCCTCTGGGAGGAGGTTTAGAGTCCCCCGCTCTAGATTTAACTGGTTTAAAAAATAATTTTCTGTTAAACACTACGTTGTATTGTCTTTTGTTCTTTTTTGGCTGCAGTGTGGTTGGTGTAAGCCCAAAACACATTTCCCAGTAATGGGACAATAAAGTGACTTTTGACTTTTTGACTTTTTGACTTTTGACTTTGATATGGGCTCTGGGAAAGGTCAGGTATGCGTGTCCTGGGCCTCGTGGTTGTCCATGAGAAGCAATGGCTTTATGCAGAGTAGTGGTTAGAGAGCTGGGGGGTATTCCATCAACATCGCTAAAGGAAAATCTAGGCTTATTCTGATGATTTTAAAGTCTCTCAAGATTTATCAGAATAAGCCTAGTTTTTGGGGGGGAAGCTTCGCGAGACTTATTGAAATAAGCCTACATTTTCCTTTAGCGACGTTGATGGAATACCTATCTGGATTTGGCTCATAGGTTGTTAGTGCTGCGATGCCTAGCCCTGGCAGCCAATCAGAGAGTAGAGGCAGAGAACCAACTGTCTGACCTGATGTCATGACAACCATTACAACCCAACCTTTCACACTGATGACACAGAGCATCGGTTAGTCCAACTAACAGCAATAACAGTGGATGTTTTTTTTTTGGTGTGTGATAGGCTTTTATAGATCAGGTTTTTAGGTGCATGCAACAGGATTGTCTGATATGATGAACACTTCTGCATTTATTCAAGGCAATGCGTTCACCTGTACATATGTAATAAATATGTAACTATACAGGCCAAGTTTATTGTGGATCCCCCATTAGTCTACCAAGGTGAGACTACTCTTCCTGGGGTCCAAACACATAACAAATGCAAATACAAAAATATAATACAACATTGTAGTAAGTACAGGTATACAACCTAACAACACAAAACAATAACAAGTGAATTTAAATCTCACTCAATATTCATATCAATGAATAAATGTTTGTATGTGCTGAGGCTAGTTATAGGGTTAGTGTACTGGCTGTGTTTGTATGTGCTGAGGCTAGTTATGGGGATAGCGTAGTGCAGGGGTCGGCAATTAGGTTTGGCCTCGGGCCGAACATAATCAAAGGCTAATTTAAGTAATTGATTGTTTAAAAATGTGACACGTTCTAATGCTTTGACTTTTCTTTCAAAAAATGTACACATCGCTAGTCAACTAACACAGCTTGTTTTGTGAGCCTGCTAACAATGTAAAGTAGTGTTGTAGTTAACTAGGTAACAATGTAAAGTAGTGTTCTAGTTAACTAGGTAACAAACAATGTAAAGTAGTGTTGTAGTTAACTAGGTAACAATGTAAAGTAGTGTTGTAGTTAACTAGGTAACAATGTAAAGTAGTGTTGTAGTTAACTAGGTAACAATGTAAAGTAGTGTTGTAGTTAACTAGGTAACAATGTAAAGTAGTGTTCTAGTTAACTAGGTAACAATGTAAAGTAGTGTTGTAGTTAACTAGGTAACAATGTAAAGTAGTGTTCTAGTTAACTAGGTAACAATGTAAAGTAGTGTTGTAGTTAACTAGGTAACAATGTAAAGTAGTGTTCTAGTTAACTAGGTAACAATGTAAAGTAGTGTTCTAGTTAACTAGGTAACAATGTAAAGTAGTGTTCTAGTTAACTAGGTAACAATGTAAAGTAGTGTTGTAGTTAACTAGGTAACAATGTAAACTAGTGTTGTAGTTAACTAGGTAACAATGTAAAGTAGTGTTGTAGTTAACTAGGTAACAATGTAAAGTAGTGTTGTAGTTAACTAGGTAGCAGTCCAATCCATTACGTTGCAGTATTTTGGCTTGACTAGCAAGTTTGTGTTGTGATTCTCAACAACGTTGAAACGTAGTTTCACCCTTTTCCATAGTTTTGAATAATAAATGTGTGGACTGACGATGTAGCGCAGCCTAACTTATTCTAATAATTATTTAACATACTTTCATTCTGAATGATTCCCCCCTCCTCCCAGACAAGGTCACATTATTTATTATTGGATTGGTTGTTTGCCTGCCGGGTGAAGTTGGCTAAACATTTAACCTGCTAACTAGCAAGAGAAACATCATGTCACTCTCCAAAGGTGTAAAGAGGAAAGTTGACGGTGAAAACAGGGCATTTAAAGAGGAATGGACAGCGAACTATATGTTCATCCTACCTGGTTTCATCAACGCAAAGCCGTTGTGAGACTCACATCTTCCCTGCTCACAATGTTCCCTTTTTCTACATGCGAGTCGTCCTTTTCCTCAATGAATGTGATAAAGACGCACGAGAGGAATCGATTGATGCAAAAAAAACTTGAGAACTGCCTGCGGATTAAAGTGACGTCCATATAACCAGATATCAAGCAAATAGTGACCGATGGGAGATGCCACTTTTCACATTAAGTGAGTACCAAGCCTGTCGTTATTGTATTTAATAACCTAATTGTATTTTGTATATTTTGAATGAATGGCTCGTTGTAATTATTATCCCTAATAGCGTGTTTGCTCTGTCGTTTCAGGAGCATAGGCCTATGCACCACCACCCCTCGTATAATCAAGCGGATTACTTTTCTTTCTTCTTTTTTTTTTCACCGATTTTGTTGTCAATGTTTTTCAGAATATTAAACTGAATTTGCTTTGTTACTGTTCATATGTGTGTTGCAGTCACATATACGTAAACATTACGTTTGAATTATTTACTGAGCTGGTGTTATTTTTTTCAAACCACACACGGCTATTTCAGCACTACACGTTGTCCACCTACTTATGATTCACTATGAGGGGTTCAGCGTCAGTGCGCTTCGGTGCACCCCGCTGCCTGATTGTCTGTCCCTGTGTCATTCACTCTCAACATGGATTAAAGTACAATAAGCATTATTCAGGTGGAGGTAGATTCTCTATTCGGACATTATAGGCGCTATATGTGGGACTGTCGGTCCGATATTGTAAAAAAAAAAAAAAAAAAAAAGAAGGGGATTCTCTAAATATTCTGCTGGGCCAAATATTATTGGTGATGGGCCAGCAATGGCCCGCGGGCCGCCTATTGCCGACCCCTGGCGTAGTGTATGTGTTTGTATGTGCTGAGGCTAGGCTAGGCTAGCAGCGCGTCCTGTAGCTGGTCACAGGGACCTCACACTGCCATAACCCAGAGCACATGGCCCTTGTAACCCGAGCCCTCTCACTTTCACAAAACATAATTAAACATAATAAAAACTCTGGCCTAGTTTTTGCGAGCGCATAGTCCACAGAGGGGGCCGTGCTCAGACAGGCCTTCTTTGAGGATTAAAACCCTGGCAAACTTCCCTCAACCCCCCCACCCGCCCCCTCTCGCCCCTACAGACAAGAAAACGGCCGTCCCTATGAACCCGATGAAGAGAGTCGACAGCCCGACGCCTTGCCTCCCCCCTCTCCTACTACCACCTCACGTGTTCCCCCACCTCCCCCCCCCATTGCCCCAAATCCCCAAATCCTCCCGAGACTCCCACAGACCCTGGCCTCAGGTCACAGCTCATTTATGCAGTCATCTTTGTTTTGTTTCTTCCCAGATGTTTTGACGGGTTGGTCTCAAGCCCCTCTCGAGAGCCACCTCTAACAGCAGTGCCAAGTGGTCTGATAGAAATGTGACGTTTGAAAAAAAAAAATACACGTCCCTCCTTTGTTTTTCTCTGAATTTTTCTTATTTTTGTTATTAGAAGAAGGGTTAGAAGAAAACAGGGCTGTGGTGGTCTACATGAAATGATTTGTTTATGCACCAACAAGTGAAGCACACGCACAGCCGACTAAAAGACATATAGTGTTGATCTTAACAGACAGATCACATTCCTATCATCCCTCTACTTTATGGAGTAAGAAACAAGACCAGTCATTTTCCAGAAGCCTTTTCTTCTACCCAGTGTGGAAACTACCATACCATGTCAGCAGGGATTTCCTGAACTTTTAATTGACTCAGTGAGTCAGTGTAGTACTTATCTAGATCCTAATTCACTTCTCTCACCTACACACTTAAACACGTGGTTGATACCATTTGTCATTCCATGACCCTATCATATTACAATGAGCCTGTCCCCTTCCACCACTACTAGCTTCTACTGATCTACACACAAACTCAAACATTTATTTAACTTATTCTCTCTCTCTCTCTCTCTCTCTCTCTCGCTCTCTCTCTCTCTCTCTCTCTCTCTCTCTCTCTCTCTCTCTCTCTCTCTCTCTCTCTCTCTCTCTCTCTCTCTCTCTCTCTCTCTCTCTCTCTCTCTCTCTCACTCACACACACACACACACACACACACACACACACATAGATTGTATTTTGCCTGGTATTTTCCCAGGGTGGTCAGTCAAATGAACCTGTCACTCCTTAGATGAGAACTAAAGCAGTGAGCATCGTAAGTCACCGTGGATAAGGGGGCCGTCTGCTAAGCCAATTAGCGTCTCCTCGCACCGTAAAAAACAGGCTGGGGCTTCGGCTCGGGAGAAAGTTTCCTGGCTGGAATGAGGGAGAGAGGGGAATTTTTCCAATACGATGTTATAGAGGGGGGGTGATTAAAAAGATCGAAACCGAATCCCTCAGTTGCACAACTAAATAAGTGATCTGATTTCTCTTTAGATCAATTTGTGTGACATTTTTCTGAAAGCCGACCAGCGGCCTGTCAACGCGGGGTCCCACATAGACAGGGGGATAAAGTAGAGCAGCTGGCCAGGCAGTAGGGCCTTTATGAGGGTTCTTTTAACTGGGTCCTGTTTTCTGACCAGACACTACTCCTCCGTGAGCCAACCTGAAAGTGAAATTAGCTTCAGCTTCGGTCACTTTCGTTTTGACTTAAGAGAGTACTATTCATAAAGGACATCCTCAACACCAGTCAGTATTACGCTCAGCTTTGCCCACACACGGTGGGGGTGCGTGTGAAGGACAGAGAGTCAGAGTTCCCGCCATATTTTGACAACTTTCCCAGCGTGCTATTCAGAGCATGGTACTGAGCCCTGTGACCCATCTATCTATCTCTTCTTTCTTTCTCTCTCTTTCTCTCACTCCCCCCACCCTCCTTTTTCTCTCTTTCTCCCCTCCCTCCCCCTCCCCTCCCTCGTTTTCTCTCTTTCTCCCCCCTCCCCTCTCTCTCTCTCTCTCTCTCCCCCCATCCTCCTTTTTCTCTCTTTCTCCCCCCTCCCCCCCCTCCCCTCCCTCGTTTTCTCTCTCTCCCCCCCCCCCCTCTCTCTCTCTCTCCCCCCACCCTCCTTTTTCTCTCTTTCTCCCCCCTCCCCTCCCTCGTTTGCTCTCTCTCCTCCCCCCTCCCCCCCCCCTCTCTCTCTCTCTCCCCCCTCCCTCCCTCTCTCCTCCTTTCAATCTCTCTAAGCCCTAGTAAGGATTACAGGGATGTGTTCAGCTTCTCTCTCTCCTGAACCCTTGAGACTGCTGGCTTGTCTGCATATCTCTGGGAGACCAGACCTGATCCCTCAGAAGGCTCTCCCGGGCTCTCTCAGACAGCTTCCTATGCAGCTTTATGTCACAGTCCCAATATTAAGTTAGTTTCTTGCTCGTTTCTTGCTAACCCTAACCCTAAAAGATACAGATCGCCAACTTTGAGCAAACTGTACAGGATGATGGAAAACACCAACAAAGCTCAAATTGTAAACGTGTGGAATAGAAAAGCACAGACATGTTTGCGTTGAAAAGTTACTTCACCGACTTCTATCTTCATCCCTTTCCGGCCCAGTGGAACCTGGGCTGCTCTCATTTCTAGGTTAATGTGAACCACCTCCTCCTCCTCCTCCTCCTCCTCTTCCTCCTCCTCCTCCGTCCATCAGTGTGCCATGCCACGCCCCCTATGCCCACCTCACGCTTGCCCCCTCTGACACAACAACATCAGACCCAGTGTGCTGTCTGCCCCCGTGTCCAATAGCAGCGTTAGGACCCAGCAGATGAATCACGGCCTCCTCTGGCTCTGCATGCTTTCCTAGGGCCTCCGCTCACCCCATCTCGCCTGACACGGTGCTACTTACAGCATGTGCAACCCTTTCCTCCATCTCCCCAACCCCCCTCCCCCCCCCCTCCCTGTGTTGATTGCTCTATGGAAAATACAAAGCAGACGATGACTCGACGTGAAGCGGGACTCTCAGGAGTCAGGACCGTAGGCCGTAACTCAGCCCTCTGACTGAAGTCACGGAGTCTCTCTTCTCCACATGTGAGACGGATACGCTGGCCTCCTTTATGAGTGTGTCCCGTAGCAGCACATCGATACGATAAACTGTTTCCGTCATATTCAAGCAACAGCAAATTAAACGGCGTGGCCAGTGTGAGCGTACAGTATACAGTATACAGTTATGTGTCTATTATATCCTGCGGAAGATCTGCCTAACACCCAGCCGCCTTAATGGGCCACCCAGGGGTGTTAAAAGGCCTGGAGGCGTGAGTGTTCCCTGGCCATCCGGTCCAGCTCAGGACCCCTGTCAGACCCAGGCTCGCCTGAAGCCCATTGAGATCTCTGTAACAGATCTGTTGGAGATATCTTCCCCGGACAGATGAAAGCACGCCACCGGTAAGTAGGCCATAAAGCCGCAGGGAGGAAAAGGCCCCGACTCGCTCTCTTCCACACCCCCCCTGTCCGTCTGTCTTTCCTCCCCAACTTGACATAATGGGGGGCAGGAAAGTTAGCCGCTAGAAGGTGGAGTCCCTGGTGGTGGGTGGGTGTGGTGCAGGGAGATGGGCAGAAGAAGACGAAGAAGAAAACAAAAGAGAGGTTAGAGGACCCAGCTGCCTGGCAGTCACCAAGAGTGTTGGGGGGGGGGGGGGGGTGGCATGAGTGTTGCCTCACCCCACCCCGTCCCCTCCTGCAAAGCCCTGGAGCCTTTTCATAAAGTCATCATAAAAACCAGGGGAGGGGGGGGGGATGGTGAGGGATCAAGAGAGCCAAAGAGGAAGCTCCAGACAGCTGCTCCCCTCATTGACACTTCCATTCTCCTCCTCTCTGTCCCCCCCTCTCCCTCCCACCTCTTCCTCTTCCCCTGTCATCAGATTGTGGTTGTGCCAGAGGTCCTTGACCAGGTCTGGATTTTGCCAATAGAGGGGTGCTACCGACCTGGAGGATCCCCACACACACACACGAGCTGTGGTGATATTTCCAGAGTGCTGCGCCACATGGATGATTGCAGTTCCATTCCATTGTCATGGTTGAGCTGACTGTAAAGCCTGATGTAATAGAAGTAGAATGGAGTTACGTTGCACCAGAGAGCTCCGAGCGCTGGCTCGCCCAGACTACTTTGTTTGCATTTTGCGGTCAGGTGGGGGAAAATAAACGGCTCAATATTGAATCTAACAACAGTGTGTAGGTGGACAATTTCTTTCCCATCACTCCTCTTCACTCCGCCATAACGACGGCATGCCATCAAAGGCCTCCTTCCGCAGAAGATGATCACTGTGGGACACGGAATACGCTAGAAGGGGGGAAATGCCGAGGCTGCAGATCCTGTCAGAGATGTGGTCCACAGCTTTCTCTCTTTGCTTTCATTGCGAGGGACATGAGTTAGTTCTCTCTCTGGTAGTAGTGTGATGTGTTTGGTCATGTCGTGAGTTGAAAGATTCAAATGTACAGTATGTGTTCTTAACCGTAACCGATACGACAGAACAGTGCGCCGACAGACGGTTAATTGTTTTTAAAAGGGTGCTTCTCTGACATCATTTACTGGATGGTCAGAGCAGTTCCAGGACAGCCACCAGACAGGGCCAGAGTACTGGCTATCTATCCTGCCAACAAGCACACAGCTGTGACGCATGGGCCTGTCAACACCTCTCGCCACAGTCGAGCGCGGGAGGTTAAGAGCCAGCAGAGGAGGGTAGGGGAAGAGGGGGGTATGTACATAACAGAACAAGGGTTAGGCAAACAACCGTTTACTTGGTGTCTTCGCTCCTCAGAGTCCACCTTAAGTAGAGTTTTATGGGTTGTTGCCTTTAATTACGGATCCTCCCGCTAGTGCATTATGGGTTGAATCAGAGGACAGAGCCATTAGTGCTATTATCTTGTTATTATCACAGTAGGACATAATCAAGGGATGATTTCTATCCCTATTGTTTAGTTATTGTGCTGATAAGGCACACATGGAAGTCATTTAAACTCAATCTCAATAGCTACAGCTCCTGTATCTTGATATACGATATAAGCCCAACCATCAGGTAACAGGCTGTTATTCATGATATGTTCAAAACAAAGTTGCAGATCCACGGTGGTTTTATCCAGAAGCCTTGTGAAACATCTGCATCATGTGGGTATAGGGGTATAAATAAAGTTGCACACATTTACCATGTTGTCAGATTTCAAACAGGCCCCTGCTCTCAATTTACATGCAGCTGCTGGGAATTGGTGTTCTTATCTACTGAAAACTGACCAATAAGGACAGGCACCTTCACTCCTCAATAGAGGGGGGTTTGCTGGTATAGGTTGTGCTGTACTTGTCTTTATTTATGAGCACCTTTCAAAGCACTCAAGGACACCTTACAAAGCATCATTTGAAAACAAGCAACAGATTGAAACAGTGATTCAAACTAACAAAAACAAAAACAAAAAACAACCATCAGTGAAAAATACGGCAGTTTAAAAAGGTGGGTTTTCAGGCAGGATTTGAAGATGGAAAGAGAGTCAGTGTTGACTGATATCTTGTGGGAGAGAGTTCCAGAGACGGGGGGCAGAGTGGCTGAAGAGTGGCTGAAGGCTCTAGACCCCATAGTGGTCAGTATTGTATTGTAGTATAGTTAGTACTGTAAAAGTGTAAAAAAAAAAGTGTGAAAAAATACAAATCAAAATCGAAAAAACTAACATAAACAGTAAGTCCGGCTGTATATGTGTGTGTGTGTGTGTATGCACGTATTTGTGTGCTGTGGTAATATTCTGAAGAAATGAGTGCGATACCATCAACCCACTCAGTCATTGAAGCAATAGAATATTGATTACGACATCGTCATATTTCCTGTACCACCTTCGTCAACACACTATCAACACACTATCAATGGGTTTATAAGCACTTTGTAAGCAGACCTTCAAATAAAGTAGTACCCAGTGTTAGAGCGTGGAGAGCCTTTACAAGGTCTAGGTCTGAGAGGACCCCATTTCACATGATGGTCGTAGAGTAAACCCTTGCTCCCTCCCAAACTGCCGACATTCACGCTGACAGCATTGATCGGCTGGAATGGACCCCTGCCCAAAACAGAAGCTGGAATCTTTGGAAACCCACTGGTTGTAACTGCTGCTAGACTAGTACAGCGAGAGCCAAAGCCGATCCAGAAAGCAGACGGCCCTTCAACACCCACAGTGGGAAATGCTTTGTTTCCTATGTTCATGTCCGGGGGGACGTGGGGTTGATGTCACAGTCGTACATGTTAGAGCCTGCAGACAGTTTCCCACAGTGACCAAGGTATGTCGCAACAGCCGCAGCAGCAGCCTGGTATCTGGCTGGTTCTTGGTCCTCCAAGGCTGTTGGAAGGAAGGAAGGAAACGTGTCACGGACGAAGGTGGTACAGGAAATATGACGATGTCGTAATCAATATTCTATGGCTTCACTGACTGAGATGCTATCGCACTAATTTCTTCGGAATATTACCACACACCACAGCACACACCATACGTGCATACACACACATACACACACACACACACACACACACACACACACACACACAGCCGGACTTACTCAGGGTCAGGGTCAGGGTTGTATGACTAAAAGTGTCTTTTTTTGTTTTTAGACAGGAAACGTTGTTTGTGCTTTTAACGCCCATACAGGATGATGGTAATGGCCGTGAAAGGTCGTTCAGATGTTGTCTGTCAGGTAGGTCTACGCCTGGTTGTTCCCAGAATTGCCATGACCAGCCCTGATTGGGAAAGGGTGTGACAGACAGGAAATGCATGATGCCAAATTGCAGGCAGGATATGGTGGCGGCACCCAGTTACTCAGCGACCCTAACCATAACCCTACCTCCAGGTGGACACAGAGCTAAGACTAGCTGTTGACAATTTTGCTCTTGATAAATTTGTGGATGAAAATGTGCAGTGTCTGCCTGGTTTTTAGATACAATTGAAAGGGGTCTTGAGAGTAATGCTGAGTTACAAATCGGCCGGTATATCCTACCTCTTAGGAATTCTTGTCTTGTCTGAAAAGCTTGGATAGGTGCAGTATAAGCAAAAGCAACGCAGACATTATTCCATGAAGCCGATCAAAAGGCATGTTGGTGTATTTACCACATTGGCTACTCCGATCCAATCCTCCCAGATCTACAGGAGAGGTTAGCCGTTAGCGTGTGAGGGCTATGGACTGATTTGGAACTTAGCAACCCCGTCTCCAGGCTGTTGCCCACAATGCATAATATGTTATGGTACATGTGGGAAAACTAGGGTTAGGGTTAGGTGCTAGGGTGCTAGGGTTAAGGTTAGGGTTAGGGTTAGGGGTAGGGTTAGGGTTAGGGTTAGGTTTAAGATTAGGGTTAGGGTTAGGGTTAGACATGCCAGCACGTACCAAGTCGACGTAGCACCTAACCCTAACCCTAGTTTTCCCACATGTACCGTATTCATACATGTACCGTAACACATATAAGCCTGGAATAACAATGGTTGAAAACTGGCCTTGGTGGGAGTGAACTTACAAAGTAAAGTATTTGTCATTATTTAATTTTAGAGAATGAGGGGGGCTTGGGGGGGGGGAAGTGCTGTGGGAGGTGATTGATGTGAGCTACAGCCAATGGCTATGCGTTGGGAGTTTTTACCGATCTTTGTATTGGGTAAACCAATAGGCCTTCCACCAGACCTTTCGAGCCTATTAGGTGGAAGTATCCGGAATCAAGATTACGAACTTAGCAAAAGTCAATATTTGGGAAAAACATAATGTAAATCATTTCCTGGATTGGTGTCACGTGTCAAACGCTGCTGCCATTCTGACCTTGATTCTTCAGTGTGTACTTACATTTACCTTTGGTTTCTGGGACTTCAGAGTGATTCGCTGGAAGGTCTTTGGGCCCAAGTGCACGACGGACTTCAGAGCCTGGAGAGCTGAGCTGTGGTGAAAGATGATCCATTTGATGTAGGAGATTTGGTTAGTCGAGGAAATTAACCTGCGGGAGACCCGCCTTGATCTCCCTCCTCTCTGTGCCCTGTAATGAGTCTGCGGAATATGAGAGCCCTGTGTCGGAGCTGAAGACACGGTCATAGCCTGGAAATTGGCCCACGACCCATGACCTTTGTGTCACATATGAACCCCCCCTCCCCCCCTCCTCCTCCACATTGACAGTATCGTTTCACAATAAGGAAACATTTAATGTTGGGCTGAGGCTTGAGGCTTTGAGGTTGCTGTCCACCTTCTTTATTCTTTATATACTGTATAATGCTATGAAAGGGTTGAACGGTAATGAAA
>NC_137690.1:69963204-69970704 GCF_963989245.1 Nansenia antarctica
TATTTTATGTTTTACCTCTGTGTCTCGATGTTACCACAACCGGAATGGTGTGTGTGTGTGTGTGTGTGTGTGTGTGTGTGTGTGTGTGTGTGTGTGTGTGTGTGTGTGTGTGTGTGTGTGTGTGTGTGTGTGTGTGTGTGTGTGTGTGTGTGTGTGTGTGTGTGTGTGTGTGTGTGTGTGTGTGTGTGTGTGTGTGTGGGGGGGGGGGCAGTAAAGCAAAAACAATGCAGAAGAGTACCACACACCTTTCATTCCTTAGCATTGAGCTAATGCTAACCAATGATCAAATGATGTCACGATACCTTCACTGAAGCAGATCATTGTAATATTTAAGGGTTATAGGGGCCAACTTTATATTGTGGCATTCATGCACCTATAACCTAACGGTTTAGATCGCTTACACGCCAACTCCAGTAGCCAGTTACATGATCTATATCGTTTTAAAACATAACACGCTGTAAGTCAGCCTCTGCGAGGGAGGCTAGGCGGCTGAGCGCAATCAAACGAGTTTACATGAGGAGGAGGAAGAAGAGTGGCCTGGGGGCTAGACGCTGATAGACTTTGCAGACTTTGTTATGCGCTTCATTTCAGATGGGGGTCTGAGTGTTACAACCCACTCCCACACTACTGAGCTCATGTCCATATGTGAGTGGGGCTGGCAGGCTGGTCTGATGGTGTGTGTGTGTGTGTGTGTGTACTGTATGCTGTGGTGCCTGTTTAATTAGCCAGTCTCAGCATCTTAACCCCTGTCTGGTGGTTTTCTCTGTTGCGGTTCTCGCACCCAAGCGCGCCCACCACATCCTCCAGTCAGAGGACACGGTTCACCCACGTCTTCACACTTCTGTTAACACTGGGTCCCCACCGCCTTCCCTTGTCGCCTCGCCGAACCCCCAAAACTCATAAAAGCCGCTGTGAAAGTGAGGAGCCGTCGAGAAAAACGACTGCTTGACACTTTGATGGGTTTCCTTCGGCTTTTGAGAGGATGCAGACATTAAATACATTTACTGCCCTGGATGGAGGGTCATATTAAAGTCTTAACCCAAAGAGACAGACGGAGAGAGAGAGAGAGAGAGAGAGAGAGAGAGAGAGTGGTTTGTTCAGCATTTGTTCAACGCCAACAGGAGCGTTGGCAACCTCCTATGTGCTAATCCCTTGACATAGGACCTGTTGGCTGGGCTCCATTATGAGATTCATCCCGAAAACCTATCAGGGGGGATTATGGGTAATGAGTGAGAAGAGAGATGCAAAGACCCTCCTGCCGATTGAATGATGGGTTGGACTTCTCTGAACTCTTCACTGGACTAGACCAACAGTCATTCAGTCACACTGTACTGTTTGTCTATGTCAGTGAAGAGTTCACCGTGTCAGAATTGTGTAAGCTTTTCCTTGGAAACTGAGTAAGAGAGTAAAATGTGAATTCCGACAATAGGGAGATGTGGGGAGATAACTTGGGGAATTTCTTTTTCCTTTTTTTTGGTTTGTTCAGTTGCTCAGTTGCTCTTTTCTCCCCCTCAAAATGGTTATTCCCGATCTGCTCTGTAGGGGGCAGCATGGTTCTAATAGACGTGTGGGTGTTGGATCCAAGCGAGGTCTCAGCTTCACATTACAGGAGCAGACACACAAGCCTCTCTCACCGCAGACGGCTCTTTGACAGCGGAGGCCTGGCTGTTTGTGCCAAAACCAGAGCTGAGCAACCAACATCAGTACTTCCAGATTTGATCTGCACATTTCTTGCGGATCCTCATGCAACTCGAAAATAATAATCCTCATAGAAGAAGAAGAAAACCTTACAGTACATTCACAGATGAATCTAACGACTCTCCATAAAGTATGCCATTCATTGACGTGTCATGCTAAGATAATGTATTGGAGGAGAGCAAATAATTGGCATATTTATTTGGAGATTAGAGGCGAGAGGAAGAGAATATACTGTACATTCCCCCCCCCCCCCCCCCCCCCCCCCCCACGGCAACAAAGGCATACACAAACTGAGAGAGCATCTCCAGTTTCACTAAGCGTACGTGTTGAGATGGACTGTATCTTATCTCTATGTGCTTGCTTTTGGGCCTTCAAAATTGTTTTCATTCATTCATTTTTTATTATTTTTTGTATCAGCGACTGAACATGGTTCCTGTGTTTACATTCGCTCCTTTCATGGACAGCAGAACAGGTCCAATGGGCAGCAGGCAGGCTGATGACCGGCTGGTTAAAGGCCCAGATGTTGGCCTTGTATCTGCCTGTGAAACAGTCAGCCAAGACCTGCCAGTGTCGCCTACGTGTCCTGCCTCTCTAAACTCACATTTGACATATCCATGCTGTATTTCTGCTTATATATTTATACCTATATATCGGTATCATATCTCTTTGCTATACAGCAGGGGTCGGCAATTAGGTTTGGCCTCGGGCCATTTTTTTTTGAGCCACTAGATGGCGGGCCCGAACATAATCAAAGGCTAATTTAAGTAATTGATTGTTTAAAAATGTGACACGTTCTAATGCTTTGACTTTTCTTTCGACTGTACACATCGCTAGTCAACTAACACAGCTTGTTTTGTGAACCTGCTAACAATGTAAAGTAGTGTTCTAGTTAACTAGGTAGCTGTCCAATTCATTATGTTGCAGTATTTTGGCTTGACTAGCGAGTTTGTGTTGTGATTCTCAACAACGTTGAAACGTAGTTTCACACTTTTCCATATTTTTGAATAATAAATGTGTGGACCGACGATGTAGCGTAGCCTAACTTATTCTAATAATTATGTAACATAGTTTCATTCTGATAATTATTCCCCCCTCCTCCCAGACAAGGTCACATTATTATTATTGGATTGGTTGTTTGCGTGCCGGGTGAAGTTAGCCAAACATTTAACCTGCTAGCAAGAGAAACATAATGTCACTCTCCAAAGGTCTAAAGAGGAAAGTTGACGGTGGAAACAGGGCATTTAAAGAGGAATGGACAGCGAACTATACGTTCATCCTACCTGGTTTCATCAATGCAAAGCCGTTGTGAGAGACATTTTCCGTGCTCACAATGTTCCCTTTCTATACATGCGAGTCGTCCTTTTCGTCAATGAATGCGATAAAGACGCACGAGAGGAATCGATGGATGCATAAAAACCTTGAGAACTGCCTGTGGATTAAAGTGACGTCAATATCACCAGATATCAAGCAAATACTGACCGATGGGAGATGCTTTTTGTTTGCGCCGATTTTGTTTTCAATGTTTTTCAGAAAATTAAACAGAATTTGCGTTGTTACTGTTCATATGTGTGTTGCAGTCACATATACGTAAACATTACGTTTGAATGGCTTACTGAGCTCGTGTTATTTTGTTCAAACCACACACGGTATGTCGGCTATTTCAGCACCGTGACGCGTTGTCCACCTGCTTATGATTCACTCTGAGGGGTTCAGCGTCAGTGCGCTTCGGTGCACCTTGCTGCCTGATTGTCTGTCCCTGTGTCATTCACTCTCAACATGGATAAAAGTACAATAAGCATTATTCAGGTGGAGTTCGATTCTCTATTCGGACATTATAGGCGCTATATGTGGGACTGTCGGTCCGATATTATTATAAAAATAAAAATAAAAAAAATAATTAAAAAAAGTGGATTCTCAAAATAATCTGCTGGGCCAAATATTATTGGTGACGGGCCAGCAATGGCCCACGGGCCGCCTATTGCCGACCCCTGCTATACAGTGTTAGAGGGGTTAACATTACTAAAAAGTGCACATCTAAAAGGTGCCCGAATTGTCTGAATCTGAATCTGAATCTAAGAGCCATTCGAATGGGCTATACTTAAAATGATGACATTTTGATAACTGTTTGTCGTCCATTATCTACTCGAGCTGTTGTTGTTTCCTCTCCCTTGAGTCACCATGCCTTATATAGGGCTAGGGTTGGAACTGCTGCCTTAGATTAACTGGATTATATCATCTAAACTCCAGACATCTCAAAGCTCTAATGGGATGGACATATGTAGCCAGAGAGGGTTTAAGAGGGGTGGGAAGGGAAAGTTAAGTAGAGCAGGTCATAGGTCAGAGGTCTGAAGGTAAAGGTCAATGCAGGCTGAGTCCTTACATCAGAGCTTGGTACTGATGTTTGCCTTTCAGGCACTCTGAGAATGCAGAGAAGGAGAGAGAGGTGTGTGTGGGGGGGGGTTGGGGTTGGGGTGGGGGGGGGGGGGCTACGCTCTGTCCACACATCCCTGGAGCCTCTTCCGAGAAATGGAGAGAGAGGGGGGTTGGGGGGGGGGGACTTAGATGTGCTCAATGTGTGTGGAGTGTAACGAATCACATGTTAAATGACTCAGAAATGGAGAGAAAGTACAAGGAGGAGGAAATTAAAAACACGTCAGATATAATTGAATCAATCTTTGAGCACAATTTTCTTGTCTCAATCCTTTTTGACACGGACACACATGTTTTAAGCTTTGTAAACAATGTTTACTTGTTCCAGAGCAGTTGCTCGTCAACAGAAATGCTCGTCAAGGCCACACGACGATACACACGTCAGGGACATGTGAGCTACTCCAGACCGCACCGAACATTTAGGAGTGACAGCAGGTGGCTAAATCATACTGGAGCTGAAGGCCCACTCTTCACAGACAAATAACCGATTTATATGATTTAAAAAAAAACATGATTATGACCCCCCTCAAGAATGAAAGTCACAAAACAATGAAAGTCTCACAGAGAAGTCTTATTGCTGTTGTTTTTATTTAGTTTGGTGTCTTTCCCAATTCTATTGGGCAATGTGTTCCCTGTAGCGAATAGAATAACAGAGCTCCGTGAGCCTTCACGGCATATACAGAGCATTAAAACATTTGTTGTTGTTGTATTAGCTTATCTTGGGAATAAACAGAATTGCTCACACATCTGCTGCTCCCCAACCTAGATAGAAGATACATGTACAGTATGAATGTAACATCTTAAAATATATAGATTATAGGTTGTGCTTTGTCAATGAGCGCTTATGATCACCAGTGCAATCGGGTGCTCAAGATGTGTCAAGTGTTGAATTAGGCTATTTTTTTTTCTCTTATGTTGACGTTTAAGAATGTGTGTTATTCAATGTCAGTTCGCTCCCTGCCATGTTTTCATAGAGTGCACCTGGCTCTCTGTGTCCGTACGTACCACCGCAGTTCTGGAAAAACATCTTTCCTTTGCTGACTCTATCATGACCCCCCCAACGCAGTCTTATCCACTCGGGATATTTTTCACGAACGGGATAAAACACTGGTCGTGGAACGATCAGATCCAACCGGCCGCGCGCTTCCGAAGGGAGTGGCATTCAGTTATGTAACATGGCGTACTAGGACCATATGGAAAACCCATTCCGCCATTCCCAATCCCATTCCTAATCCCTCTGCAGTCGGAGTCTTAAGCCCTTTAGCCCCCGTTGACAGCAGCTGGCCAGGTTTGTCATTAAGATGAAAGCGCCGGGACTCACCTGGTTCCGCAGCTGTCCGCTGGGAGGAGAGGAGAAGCCTCCCTGATTAGAGAGCCGTGTTGGGCTTCTCTCCGCCGTCGGGAGCGTGGACCAACACGTTTCTTCTTTTCCTCCACAAGAACAGGGTGGGAGAGCCAGATGAGAGGGCCTGCCTGCCACGGTTTGTTTTTGTTGTTGTTTTGGGATCTTAACAGGTGTTCCCTTCCTCTTGGCTTGTCTGTCTCGGGTTTCCCATTTTTTCTCCTAGAGTTAGTTGGCACTCCGGGGGAAGTGTGGAGGCATGTTGAGTTACAGCAGCATTGGACTTGCCAAACCAAAGTGTTTGACCTTTGACCTTTCGGCTTTGACCTGGCCCTGGCCTTGTTGCTTTTAGGCGCGTCTGGAGGCTCTGGGGGGGATTAGGTTGTGAACTGCTTTGTCCTTGACTTCTGTTTGATTTACAGAGTTCTCCCCAGAGCATCCATTTAGCTAAGGCTTTAGATAGAACAAGGTTGATGTTTTCAGTTCGGAATATCACCAAACCGAGACAAAGACGAGATGTTGTTGCATTGTGCAAAAACGCATTGTGTTTGAAGCGAAAAAATATTACATTTCCACATTCGATTGTATGGTAAAAAAAATACATCAATAATTGTTTTTAATCGACCGACAGCCTGAAACCACTCTTTCAATTCAATTCAATTCAACTTTATTCGCCATGTGCAGTGCACTAGGAACATGATTTGGTATTCTACCATACTAAACAAGCTACAGTACATACAACAACAACAAGACGACAACACGACAATACTCAAGACAAAATATACAGTACCAATATGAGTGGATATTATTAATAAATACTGTACAACTAAGTGCAAGAACATGTAAAGTGCCAGGTGCAATGATCAGCAGTTATTGAGAAGGGCAATGGCTTTGGGGAAGAAACTGTTCAAGTGGCGTGATGTTTTTGTCCTCTTCTGAAACATGTTGGGAGTACTAGAATATTATGTCTCCTGTTTCTACTGAGGCTTAGGAGGGGAGGACATGGGTTCTCCCCAACACAGAGTACAAAACAAACCGTAGAAGAGAGCATTGAGGTCACAAGTTCAGCCCTGTTTACATCCAGCAGCTGCCAGCAGATTTCTCGCCATTACAGCGGCCATGTTTGATTTGGAGGAGGGAGAGGGATGGTGTTGGATTCTCGCATCGGGTCCTCGTGGGCTAACACGTGCATGCATGGGCAGAGTGCTGAGAAGGTACCTGGGAGGCAGGGAAGAGGAGGAGGAGGAGGTGGTGTGGTATCATCAGCATAGCGTAGGGCGTTAGGAAAGGACTTATTGGGAGGCGTTGGGGGCAGATAGAGGGATGGAGAGATGGGGGGGGGGTGTGGAGGGTTGCTGACATGTGCAGAAGGGTCCCCGTGGCCCAGGGGGAAACCCTTTTGACGTCAAGGAGCTTCTCGGGGTCTGCAGATTGACTGTTTTCATACCAGCTCCATGGGTTTGGGTTACGGTTAAGAGGGGGAAATTGTAACCGCAGGAGTAGAAGAGAGGAGCCTGTTTAAGTCTCCTTCCCGCTCTCTCTCTCTCTCTCTCTCTCTCTCTCTCTCTCTCTCTCTCTCTCTCTCTCTCTCTCTCTCTCTCTCTTCTCTCTCTCTTTCCTCTGCTCTTCCTTTTGTGGCCTTACTTGCACCACCTTCTTTATCTACCTCTCTCTCTTTCTCTCTCTCTCTCTCTCTCTCTCTCTCTCTCTCTCTCTCTCCTCTGCTCTTCTTTTTGTGGCCTTACTTGCACCACCTTCCGTATCTACTACCCCTCCGCCTTTCCATCCCTCTGTCATGTATCTTGTTTGTCCCCCCCCCCCCCCCCCCCTGCACACCCCTCCTTCTTTCCCCCTCTTCTTCTCTCTGTCTGTCTCTGTTTCTGTGTGTCCGTGGTAGAGGTGCTCTATCTGGCCTGACAGCTCCAGCTGTTTTCTTTAAGGAGATGAAGAAGTCAGAGGGGCCGGACCCACAGACAGCATGAACCCGGAGCCAGCTGTTTACTCTCCTCCCTCTGCGCTTACACACACAC
>NC_137690.1:69975704-69984941 GCF_963989245.1 Nansenia antarctica
GATGTTGTGCAATGCATGTTTCTATAGAGGATAAAAAAAACAAAATTTAAGAAGAGCTTCAGTGAATACCCAAGTCGCCCCTAAACCTTTACTCGACCTGTTCCGGTGGAGGTCAGTGTGTGCTGTAGCTTCTCAGAAGGTGGTTGTTTTATTGTCAGAGCTTTTCATGGATGTCGCAATACGGCCCAGAGGTCAAATAGTTTCTGTCAGATAGTTTCAGAGATATAAAGCTTCTGGCGAGATTATGTAAGCGTGGATGTTGTAGGCCCTTAAGGGGTAGCGTATTTTGAGAGTTTGTTTTCAGTCATGTGGCCAAGGGAAACTCAAGGGTGGGTTCACTAAAGGATAGCGGTGGCTTTTTGCGACCGCTAAACCATCGCAATAGCCAGAAAACAAACTGGTGAACTCTTTTACAAACCACCCACAGTGGATGCGAATCGCAACTAACTGCACTGCCTGGAAAATAGCACACCTACGCCATCAGGCATATTGAAATTGTGTTGTTTATGTACATTAGTTGCACAAAAATGGGTGGTATTTTTTATTTCAATGACATTCATTATAGACAGCGCCCTATTCATCCTGGCAATAATATTGCCATATTATGTCAGGTAGGGGTGGAAAAAAGATAGTCAAAAGATGAGCTGCCACCAGGTTGGCTTGCTCTGACAAACAAAAACGGTCACTTAATGATTCTGAAACCATGCATTCTGACCCTGCATATAGGTCACCAGCTCACCAGCTGTAGGTGCAGTGACGAAATATGATCTATGAAATGTAATATTGGATAGAACTCCACCGAGCTATCTCCGGTCTCAACATTGTATGTGCTGTGTTCTGTGACCCTGCTCCTGAATTTGCTCCAGGTGTTTTATTTTAATTTCGTGCGTGTGTGTGTTTGGATCGCCAGATGCACTCTGGGAAATAGCTCATTGTTATGGGGCGGAAAAAGGTCCTGCAAGGGCCCGGTAGATGGGGGACATCTACCAGGCCCCCCCTCCCCAACCCCCCCCCCCTTCAAAATGGCCGCCAACTTCATTCTGACTGTCCGTCCCACTCCTCACTAGAGGCCGTGTGACGAGGGTGTTGTGGGGGGGGAAGGGGGGGCTTTAGGAAGGAGAGGTAAGAGTGGGCTGTGGGTTATGGGCCAGGGACATACCTCGCGTGTCACGGAACCCTCGGAGGACTCTCGTCTCTGCGTCCCTCGTCCGTTTTTATCTGTCCATGTGTTATTCTGATCGAGGCGTCCGGCCCTGGCCCTCCTGTCTCTGGCGGGAGCAGCCTGGATCAATCTGAAAAACGGGAATCACTATGGACGCTCTCTCTCTCTCTCTCTCTCTCTCTCTCTCCCCGACCTATTTTCCTTCTGGATGGGACTCCGAGGAATGAGGAGTTGTTCCAACACAGAGTGGAAAGATGTGATTGCTTCCATTTGGGGGAAAAAATATGAAAAATGTAATATGTAATGCATTTCAACATTTCACCGTCGGCCAAAGCTGGCATTAGAACGTCCCTGTATTGGCCTCTGAGGAGCTAGCTAAGGATGTCAGGGTTTTGTGGCACGAGTCGACTGCCACAAAACGAACATAATGCAAATGCACTTTGAGCTGCAACGTTTGCAGGAAAAGCGCTATACAAATAAAAAGTTATTATTATTATTATTATAATATAAATCCACTGAGATCAGCCCCTCTTGGTGTCTGTATTGCCACACAATGAAGCTGAACAACTGTTATGGAGGCATGAATGAGGAATGAGAAACAACAATTATGGAGGAATGAAAACAAAGACATACAGTATTTAGCTATTAAACTTCGGTGACATTAAGACATTAACTTCTGTTCAGTCTCACAGGGTTTGTTGACATTGTGTTCTGACCGGGAATGGAAGTGAGTGGTGGTTTTTCGCCTAAAAGCGTCAGAGGATTTACCAGAACAATCATTACACTTTTTACTCCTGCTTCAGGAAAATGCGCTCTTGGGAAATGGGATGTTTAGTTTTCTTGGGTGACTCAAACCCGCTGTTGTGTTGTTGAGTGCTTCTAATACGTCATGTGCATCGTTATGACTCACGAAGGCAAACACGCATGCAGGTATGCATGTGCGCATGCATGCGCACACACACACACACACACACGAACACACACACACACACACACACACACACGGACACACACACACGGACACACACACACACACAAACACGAACACGAACACAAACGCACACACACACTCACCCACTTAACTAATGTATAATTTACTCATACTCAGCCAAACACTACCACCCTACCGGTGGTCATTCTCCAGATGGCCCATCTCTTCCTGCTGGGGTTTGTGTGTTTGTGTGTGTTTGTGTGGATTCGTGTGTGTGAGTCAAAATCTTCTCCTCCGGTTGTGGCATATGAAGTCAGAGCCAGACACATCCACTCTGCATTGTGTTCCCTGGTTCCTGTTGCGACTCCCAGCTGTTTACGAGTCTGTTTCCCAGAGCTAGGGAGGAGAAACCTGCTGGAGTCACCAAATCACTCTACCCTTTAGAACGTTTAGAACGTCAGTAGTGGGCATGGCAGGGAGGAGCATGGTGCCATTGGTGGGACTGTTTCCTGGACTCACGGTCACAAGGTTAATCGCTGAAGTCGCCCAGTGTTTGGTGAAAAGCAACTTGAAGAGATTTTAGATTTTCCTCCACATTCCAAAATAGATCAAGCTCAACTAATGATAACATAATGTGCACCTTGGGTGGGCCAGATCCCTGGAAAATATCATAAATCATCAGACCCAGGAGTTTACTTTTTGATAGTAGTGGTCCAACCTGGTCCCATTGGTCCCTGTGCAAATATTATAATGGAATATTTAAAAATAACACAGGAATCCAATCAGATATAGATTGTCTGTTCAAGCTGTGAGTTGGCCACGCCTCCTCTAGTACGAGGATCATCACACGTGTTCTTTTCAAACGCCTCAGGGGGTTACTGCCCCTCTTTGCTACTGTATGCTAGATTGTAAACGGCAGCTGAACTAGCAACACAGTCCTAGCCTGTGCATGCAGAAACGTGCATATCACTTTCATATTGGAATGATGTATGAAATATATATGTTGTAATGTATATGAATCATCTTTAAATATTGTAAGAAAAGTGTATATTATGACGAAGGAAACCACTACAAATACTTCCTACAGGTATAGATAAAGCCAGGGAACTACTAAAGAACTCATACATACGTAGAGTTTTTAAATTATATTAATATTCATGACAGTCACTGTTATACAAATAATATATACATCCCATGTATACATTTTCAGTTTCCCCGCTTATTTTGTTGTTCAAACATTCAGCCAGTCTAAAGTTGTTAATCAGTAAGTTATGGTTAAACTTTGGTTAAGAATCTGTACTGCAGAAAGTCAGCAAGCCACCGCACCAGAAGTGCAGGTGACACAGACATTTCCCACAAACTGGTTTGAATGAAAAAACAGTAGACAAAGATGAATTGCCATAGCAACTACACTCATGGTAACTAGTGGCCAAAATCTCCAAGCCATGACTAACACCTGTTCCCACAAGGCAACAAATGGTCCATTCTGTACGCGAATCGAAACTGACCTTATTATGAATGGCTTACCCATTTCACCCGTAATTGGTCGCACACATACATAATGAGGGCCTGGGGCGTCTTGCGTTAACTGACGTGTAACCGTTAACAACGGGACAGGAGTGACAAAAGGACTAGAGACGTCACAAACCGTGACCCATGACCAATCAACCGTGACTACGCCAGTGACGTCATCACTGACGCTCCCATCCGACCCTTTACGACCCTCGACGTCTTCCACTAACCTGGCCAACAATGCTACACTTAGGTCATAACCACCGAGCAGGAAGCTAATCTGTGAGTAATCCCAAATCCTGCTGTGAGAGACTCAACGCCCAGGTGGGGAGGGGAGTTACCCAGACTCTTCCACTCATTGTTCCCTCGGCATCCTGGGAAAAGAGAACTCCCCTTTCTTTAGAAACCACAAGTCACGTAGTGTTTCATTCACTGACGCTGGTTCATTCATCAGAAGGTGGGCGTGTTTTTTATTATTATAGGTGACTGACAGATACAGCGGTTATTCCAGTTAGTCAGTGTCGTCTGTGGAGATTATTAATGAAATGTGACATTCATAGTTCCTGTTCCATCTGTTTCTTTCTGTCAAAGAAACACATGTAGGTTGCATGCTACTACGGTACCGACTCTCTTCCGCTTCATTGGTGTCTCACACAGTGGCCTGGTTGGTGTAGTCAGTGGACAGGACTGTTTCCTCAGCGTCTATACCGAGCTTCTTTTGTACTCCCTCCTCTGTAGTTACGAAAAATCGTGTCTGAAGACCTTAAAATGTCTCAGTGGTAATGGGGTAACATGGTAGAGAAACTTCAAACCATGCCCCCCCAATTTGGGTTGTGGACAGCAGAGAATTTGATGGTTGAATGCAATACACGCAGCTCTTTGTAATGGATAACTAAATGTAGAATGTAACTAAAATTATTTAATATTTCAGCACAGTCTTACTGTACCTTATAATAATAATAATAATAATAATAACGTTTCATTTGTTATACACAATGCAATACATACATATATTCATGATATATACATACCTGGGTTTCCGTTAACCGGCAATTGCCGGTCTTTGTCCGGTAAAATTTGGTGAAGTCCGACAAATTGAAAAGTCGTCGGACATATTGTCCGGTGAAAATAATTCCCTTTGAATACAATTCGCTAAAGCTGGCTGGGTGCGTTCGTAAACACGCTCTGGAAATCCGATCAGCACTCGCGGAACGCCTCTCGTCCAATCGAACGACTCAGTCGCTCTGTGACATCGAAGCCAGCGTGCGCTCCGGCGCTCTCAGAGCGTGTTTACGAACGCACCCCTAGAAGTTTCCAGCCAGCTAGCTGAAGCTGCTACACACACCAGAGCCATGGCGACCGAACGGCAAGTTAAACAACATACTATAAAAGTGACATTGTTTTACTCATTACTCATACGTTTGTTGTCATTCGGCGGTGCTAATAGTCGCTTTCTTTTTTAATTTATTTAATTTATTTTATTTTAGCAGTTTCCCCGAAAGTTAAGTGTTTGTTTTTATATCACTATTTGCACTTCTGGTTAGATGCTAAACTGCATTTTGTTGTCTGGTACTTGTACTCTGCAATGACAATAAAGTTGAATCTCACCTAATCTAATCTAATCTAATCTAAAATAATCTAAAATAATCCCATCACTATTACTCCCTATTTTCATCAGTGTTTCAATCCTTGAATCTGTGATGGAAATCAAGCAAAGCCACTTCAAGTCTCCCCACCACTGACAGCGCTGGGTGTGCCTTTCCTTACACTCTCGGTTATTCCCTGTGGATTTAAAAAAACGGTGTTTTGGTTTCTATAATGTGGTCTATTCTCAGTGTTGACGAGCAACTCAGGGGGCTTTGAGATGGCTAACAGCTAATTAAAGGAGTAATTCCACTCAAAAGGGTAGAAGTAAGCTGACTGTCTGTCTGTCTGTCTGTCTGTCTGTCTATCTGTCTGTCTGTCTGTCTGCCTGTCTGTCTGTCTGTCTGTCTGTCTGTCTGTCTGTCTGTCTGTCTGTCTGTCTCTCTGTCAGTGTGCTGGACTACCTATGACTTCCATGGTACCTGGGAACGCGTTGTCGGAGAGAAACGCCCTCTGTACAAAGGACCTACTGACCAAAATCCCTGTTCCCCGTAGCCTACATGCTTGCACTGTTACTGTTCAATAAAATGTTATACATCTAGACATTGTGGTATTTCTTTATATACGTATCCCAGACTGCCTATCAATTGTTTCTCAATAAACAGTTATGTTCTTCCCATTGTCATACTCCCGAGCTAAACGAAATGCCTTCCCAACCAGCGAGACTTATAGAAATGACGTTGTTTTATTGATTTAAAAAAAAAAAAAGGGTAAAACTGTAAAGAGAAAATAGAAAACTCACATTAATCCCAAACAATTTAACATACTTCAGTTAACGTAATGTGGAGTCCGTTCATTGATCGATGCTGTCTGTTCAGTTCCCAGTGAGGCGCCCGTTCAGCGCTGGACCCGTTCAGCGCTGGATTTGACGCATGGCATAGCGCGCATGCGTCAAATCATGTTATATTATTATATATTATATAGCTCGCATCTAATCGTATCGGATGAGAAATAGACATTAAATGGCATATATAGGCCGCTACACAACAGTAATCACCGCGACAAACATTAGATTTGGAGGAAAAAAATCTACGATTTTGGAAAAAATTTTTTTTATTATATTTTAATATGATGACCGGAATATATCACGTTTGTCCGGTAAATCGAATTCTTCCCGGACACGATGTCCGACGGCAAATTTTTCTAACGGAAACCCTGATACATACATATACATATATACATGATACATACATATATATATTCATACGCACGCATACACGCACACCTGCACGCACGCACGCACATCCACGCACGCACGCACAGAAACACACACACACACACACACACCAGGAATTTGAATGTTGTTTTCCTTGTAAGAGCAGAGGCATTTACTTCGAAACACACTTCCCTTTGTGTATTTTCTTTTAGCACTGGTTGAAATAAACCCATCATGTTCAAGAATGTGAAACAAAAGTTTTCCTTTCACAAACCAAGAATCGGTGATAACTGGATTCATATGGGCCTGCGAGCAGCTCCCTTTCCAACGGAGAGAGGGAAAAAAGAGACGAGCTTAACCCACAGATATCCATTCAGTCTCAGCAATTTATATGCAATCTAAATATGGGTCCATTAGTTTGCAAAATGTAGGCCTTGTTAAAAACAACTCAGTAATCAGGACCAGGCCTCTGTTCCTCAGTTTCTGTGAGGCCTAGGAAAACACAGACCTCAATCGCTGTCACCTGCCCCAGGAAACCCACTCCACTCCTCATCGCTCCCCCCCACACACACACACACACACACACACACACACACACACACACACACACACACACACACACACACACACACACACACACACACACACACAACTCCAGATGGCCGAAAAATAGAGAGACATTTACCAGTGAGCACATGACTGCCCCGGCCCTGTCTCTCTCCCTGACTCGCATGTGTAATATGTGCAGCACGCAGAGAGGCGAACAAAGAGGAAGACTGAATATGTAAACCATCTGAAGCTGTTTTTCCAGAAACTCCCAACTCCTAACCTGTCTCACGTCTCTTCTGAATCGGAGACATCACTCTCACAGGGCTGCCTTTATCCTTGATGTTCCCCCCCCGTACCTTCCCTGAATTTTTTGGAAAACCACATTTGGATTATGTACCCCCTTAGACATGGAATGAACTCTGGGGTTGGAAATGTGGTCCCGTACGGTCATATTAAGACCTTAATTAAAGACTAGTATAGTACCAACTGTTAGTAACGTCAAAAGATACCAATTATTAAGTGTATACATAGATACAGTACCAGTGGTAATAGGACTGTAGAAAAAAGCTTGCCAAAGATTGTGTGGCCTTACTGCAGGTTCAGGGTTGACTAACTCTTATTAGGTACTTTCGATAGAAAGGCGACGTCTCTTAGCTGGGAGTATAAGGTAGAAGCACGCATGCGCAAGTCATGTCAACTCCTTGCATTGAGTTTGAAGGGCGAGAAAGGCAGACTGTTGCCTTTGCCCCGGCCTCCTGGTACATTTTCCCCCAGATCAATGTACATTTGGGAAGTACCAGTTCATAAATCAATTTGATCATCAGGCAGAACGAACATGAACATGACTAAATTATTATTGTTCAAATGTATTTATTTTTCATACCAGTTATTTTTTTCTTTGAAATCTTTTTTCGATCTTTTTTTTCTTCTTTTTTTCACAGGGTCATACCGACCCCTGACCACATGTCACACCATCGCTACTGATCTACTGATACGTTTCTGTTCCAACAAAAAAAAACTCCAACCAACAAATGTTTAGCATTTTAGCCAATACCATCACGATTGTTATGATTGAGTTGAAGATCAATGATCGGCACCACTAGCTAACTACTGCTGGCAGAGCATCTCAGTGAGTTACAGCACCGGAGCCACCACCACCTCAACACCAGAAGAATGTCAGGAAACTAAACTTGAATCCCCCATTCCCATTCCAAACCATACAAAACCCTACACAGTGCTTCTTTTACTCCCTTTTACTGAAAGAAAGATCTGGGAGCCAACAGGAGAGACTGGGCGCAGGTTCCCAGGAATGCAGGAGTTTCTGCACGGTGAGCGAGAGAGATTGGCAGTGAGGTCTCTCTCTCCTTCGGTCCAAAGAATGCTGATGCGAAGTCACGATTTTTGAACACAAAGGCACAACAGGTACAATGGTACAATGGGAGGTGTTGAAGGGGGTATCCTTGGACTTCGGGTTCGGACATACGTACTCTACCATTAGACACAAGGTAGCTAGGTCGGTAGGTAGGTAGGTAGGTAGGTAGCTAATCATTTGGTGGATGGTGCATGTATGTCTTTTGATTCTGGATTATAGGGTTTGCTCTGTCAAATCACAGAGATATTATGACAAAACCAAACAACAATCCAGATCTCTGCACAAAATCAGTCAAGTATTTCCGATAACCGTTCTGATAGATTCTTTCTAGAAGCTTCCTTTCCTCCAGAAGGCTCAACCCTAACTGCCCTAACATTCCTTCCAGAAGGATCCCTCAAGGAGCCTCAGTGTAATTTTTATAGAGTTCATCCTTCCATCACACTCCTTCCAGACGTTTCCATCATGACCCATCATTCCTGATTGAGGCGACCCACGGGTTGAGAGTGGACGAGAATGTGCTGCCTCAGCAGAGAGCGAGAGGGAGGAGGGGAGAGGAGAGGAGAGGAGGGGAGAGGAGAGGAGGGGAGGGGAGGGGAGGGAGGGGAGGGAGAGGAGAGGAGGAGGGGAGGGGAGGGGAGGGGAGGGAGAGGAGAGGAGAGGAGGGGAGGGGAGGGGAGGGGAGGGGAGGGGAGGGGAGAGGAGAGGAGGGGAGGGGAGGGGAGGGGAGGGGAGGGGAGAGGAGGGAGGGGAGGGGAGGGGAGGGAGAGGAGAGGAGAGGAGGGAGGGGAGGGGGAGGGGAGAGGAGAGGAGGGGAGGGGAGGGGGGGGTTATACCTTATACATACATCTCTCCCTCTCCCTCTAACTCTCTCCCCTCTCTCTCTCTCCCTCTCCCCCTTCTCTCTCTCCCTC
>NC_137690.1:69985141-70002641 GCF_963989245.1 Nansenia antarctica
GGAGGCCTCTGACAGGAATCCACAGCCTGCATAAAAAGAGCTGATGCACACAGTTAAAGGAACAAGGGCTGCTCTGTGCCTCCATTCATACTGTACATGGCAGGTAATATGTTACAGCCAAACATCAACTGAAGAAGAATGCCCCCCTCTCCAGTGGCACATTACACTGTACATCATCCCCTTTGAACGTGCGACACGGTGCGTCGTCCCTCGCCATCACCGGCGCTCTTATCACCTCATCTTTTGTAATGCTCTAATGCTCTACTAAACTTGTTTTTTTTGTGTTGTTGTTGCTCGTTGAAGACCACCGTCTCAATGTTCATCTTCTCACTTGTTTGGGTTCCGTTTTCAGAGAGGGTGCTGTTTTAAGAATGAAGTTTAAGTTGTTGAGCTGAGAGGGAATAGTGAGGAAGACAACATTTTTGGAGAGAGTTGGGGGGAGAGAGAGAGAGAGAGAGAGAGAGAGAGGGGGGAGAGGGAGAGAGAGGGGGGGAGAGAGAGGGAGAGAGAGAGGGGTAGAGAGAGAGAGAGTGGGGGAGTGGGAGAGAGAGAGAGAGAGAGAGAGAGAGAAAGAGAAAGAGGGAGAGAGGGAGAGAGAGAGAGAGAGGGAAAGGGAGAGAGAGGGAGAGAGGGAGGGAGAGAGAGAGAGAGATCCTTCCAGTGACCCAGATTCGGGGCTAGATTGATGGAGTGTGACAGTGCGGGCAAACAAACCAACACAGCAGTCAGAGAGAGAGAGAGTTAGGGAGAGAGAGAGAGAGAGAGAGAGAGTTAGGGAGAGAGAGAGAGAGAGAGAGAGAGAGAGAGAGAGAGAGGGAGAGAGAAAGAGTGGGGCATAAGAGAGCCTCGGAGGGGAAACTGAGGTGAATGGGTCTGATCAAACAAAAGTGGACGGGATGGGACAGGACAGGACGTGGACGCGGAGGGGCTGGGAAGGCTAGAGGGGCTAGCGGTGAACTCTCAGCACTGGCAGAGAGATGAGTGATGATGAGGCCGGGAGGTTCTCAGCCTACGGCGGTGGAGGAGGAGGAGGGCATTCTCAGGTCCCTGTAAATAGGACAGTGAGGAAACGCCACCTGCTACACACAGGGAATCAAGTTAACCTGGCCCACTTTCTTTTTTGTGTGAAGTATTGATTTCCACGTATTGGGCGGGGGGGAACCGCCCAGTACGTGGAAGTACTGGAAATTAGACAGCTAAATTAGACAGCAGCTTATGAATGCGGGTTAGTAGGTCACAGACAGGTGAGCCACAGGGTCAACAACAGAACAGGGGATGAAAGAGAGATTGTGCAACTGTACATAGTTTGAGGTAAAAAAAGAGTCCCGGGTGCCCCGCGGTGGTGTAGCGGTCTAAGCACTGGCCACTAGTGCAAGCTGCCCACCGGGGACTGGGATCGTATCCCAGCTCGCCAGATCCGGATATGGCTGGGGCACACACGGGGAGCGGCATATTGGGCGGCCGCTCCCGAGGGTGGTATAGGAGTATTTCCGGACAAGGATCCGTCGCGCAACAGCGCCCCCGGGGTGCCGGAATAACAGGTGCTGGGCTCGAGGAGCCAGTCAGCTAGTCTGCCTGGCGGCCTCTTCTGGGACTGCCGGCCACGGGGGTCGTGCGGCGGATCCTTCGCAATAGGCAGGGGATAATTGGATGCTAGGTTGGGTTCAATTGGCTACCAAATTGGGTGAAAAAGGGATAAAATCCCCAAAAAAATAAAAAAAGAGTCCAGAACCAGAACCAGGGCCCAGTGAGACTACGACGACGCAACGCACAAGCGGTTTTAAAGATGTGACACGTTAACCCTTTTGAAAATAACTTGAATGCCTCGTTACATTCAGCTGTTATGAATGAACTGTGTGGTACACCAACATAACTGCTCTTCGCACACCCATGTCTGACTACATTGCTCCGTTTTCTTTGCTGAGCACTTCACATTTCAACCCGCAAAAACCCCGACAAACAGTATTTCTCTTCGTAAAACTCTCTTCATGAACTCGTTGAACTCTTGACACTGATCGATCTTTTGGTCCTATGGTTTCTATGGAGTTTGGAACTGTTGTGTTTTAGTCATTTCGACATCTCTCTCCAGTAGCCCTGTGGAGACTTTCCGCTCTAAATACGCAACAATCACATCCACATGCGGGACTTCTCTGGGAGTCATTGGTTTAAGTATTTGTAAAAAGGGACTGTAGATATCTGCTTTATGTTAGTACCTAAAAAACAACAACTTATGGACTCATAGGATGTGTTTCAGAGACACCTAGGTGGTACAAGGTGGTGTGTGTGTGTGTGTGTGTGTGTGTGTTTTACTCCTACACTGAGGATGGCTCTCATCTGGGGTGATAGAGTCTAAGGCCCCGAGGAGCCAGCTGGCTCTGTCCCGCCTCGTCCCAGGAGAAGAGTCCTCCTGGAGCAGGACTTCCTGGAAGAGCCTGGCCAGCATCCATCCCTCCATCCCTCCATCCCAGGACGGAGGAAAGATGGAGAGAACAGAAGAGCCGGGGCAGAAGTGGATAAAGAGGTCAGGACAAAGCTGTTCGGACGGAACAGAGGGGATGAACCTCTTGTACTCTGCTGCAATGTCAACGTTGAAGAACCTGAACCGGAACCTGAACCTGAACCAGAGCTGTGCTCTGTCAGAACCTGAACCTAAGAATGTTACTCTGTGTTGTTTACCCGTACATTGATGTAATAAAAGCGATTCTGGGAATGGATCGCTAAGCCACGCCCCCAAAATAGAAATTGACCAATCATCACAGCAAAAGTCAGTACAGGCAGAAAACTCGGACAAACAACTCGCTAATATCTGATGGTGAAAAGCTTCTAGACGAAATATTCTTGTCATCTTTAAAAAAGACGTCTATTACTTGCTGTGGTAATTCAGAAATTTGCCAACTCCCGCCATTGTAAGTCATCGAATGTCATTCCGTCACGGTCGGTCAGTCAGTCACTGTCAGTGAAGCGTTGTTTGTTTGTCCGAGTTTTCAAAGGGGGCGTGGCTTAGCCGATATGTCCATTCTGATTCTGATTCTGATTCTGAATCTGGGAATAACAAACAAAGAAAGCTCCTACAGAAGCTCACAGAGATAACAGAATCCTCCGACTTACAAATTTGTCTTTTGGCTCCAGTCCCTCTCTGAGGCATCTCTCTACGTTGTCTCTCCCAGCTCAGCCTTCCTCATTCCTATCGCCATCCAACAGCTGAAGAGGGCAGAAAACGTGGTCACAATTATCCACCGATGATGTTGTTTTTACCACAGAAGAATCTGCGGAACGTGCTCCCTTTCCACAGCAGTTTAGGTGGACACATTCTGCTCAGTCTCTCTCCTCACTATGACACCCTAGTTGCCGTTTTGAGAAATTGTCAGAGCCGCTATGGACAAAGATCCGCCAGTGTTTGAATTAGAATTTTGTTCATGGAAGGTTTGTGGTCAGTGCATGCAGCCCTCTTACTTAATCAATAAGCTTACCATGGGTAGATAATGCCGATTACGATTAGAGAGGTTTTCCTGAACCCCTGACGTGAACAGAACAAACGCTAGGCCCCAGTTATAGCCTTAGTATTGAGAGTATTCATTCATCCACAGGGATAAAGATAACCAGTATTCATAGCTTTCATGTGACGTCACAGCATAGTGGAAACGCCCACCTGACGGGCAAAAGGCACTTTTTGCGGGCAAAACCCACGGGCAAAACCCACTTTTTGCGGGTTAATAACTTTGATTTCCCGTGGGTTAGGAAAATAATTCCAACGTGTCCGGATAGAGTAGAAGACAGGGAATCCAACACTATTTGAATGGAGTCGATCCTCGACTCCTATCACCGTGGACACAGCAAGGAGCGAATTCCCGGATATAAATATTCCCTCGCCTCGCTGACAGCGGGAGTTGGGAGTTTCGTCCAGTAGCCGGTGAACGCCCGGTTGATCGAGTTTCATATTAAAAGTATATCTTCTCGGGGTGTCAGCGCGGTGGTTAAGGGCTCAAAATGACCGTATACTGATGGTGAATTTAGCAATAAAAGTCTTATGTTTGTACCACCTCCATAACCGGTGTTATTCACGGGAAAAGCCGGTCAAGGAGGCACCCTTTGCAGGTCAATAACTTTGATTCTCCGGGGGTTAGGAAAATAATTCCAACGTGTCCGGATAGAGTAGAAGACAGGGAATCCAACACTATTTGAATGGAGTCGATCCTCCACTCCTATCACCGTGGACACAGCAAGGAGCGAATTCCCGGATATAAATATTCCCTCGCCTCGCTGACAGCGGGAGTTGGGAGTTTCGTCCAGCAGCCGGTGAACGCCCGGTTGATCGAGTTTCATATTAAAAGTATATCTTCTCGGGGTGTCAGCGCGGTGGTTAAGGGCTCAAAATGACCGTATACTGATGGTGAATTTAGCAATAATAGTCTTATGTTTGTACCACCTCCATAACCGGTGTTATTCACGTGAAAAGCCGGTCAAGGAGGCACCCTTTGCAGGTCAATAACTTTGATTCTCCGGGGGTTATGATAATAATTCCAACGTGTCCGGATAGAGTAGAAGACAGGGAATCCAACACTATTTGAATGGTGTCAATCCTCCACTCCTATCACCGTCGTGTATCTTGATAGTTCTTCATGGGTGAGGTGGTCTAAATAGTAGGCAGCCATGTTGAGCGATGTTGCTATGATACTTTTTGCCCGTCAGGTTGGTGGTTGCTAGGGAAGAAACCACGTGACTGAAAGCTATGAATACAGGGTCCCCACGGGTCCTTGAAATCCTTTAAAGTTTGTGAATTTGAGAAAAAGAAATCAAGGTCTTAAACGTTTTTGAAAATAGACATGGGTCATTGAAAGTGCTTGAATTCCCCTCTCTCTCTCTCTCTCTATTTTTTTATATATATATATATATATATATATATATACAGTATATAGCTTTTTTACTTAGCTCGTCAACTAGTTCTGTCTCAAACTATGCCATGTTGGGTCCTTGAGACCTTTGCTTGAAAGTTGCTTGAAAGGTGCTTGAAAGGTGCTTGAATGTGATGTTTCAGAAGGTGTGGGAGCCCTGTAACCAATATAATCCAATGTGTTGAACAGAGAGGTTGATTCGGTCATGATGATGCAAATAATGTCTAATGAACAAACGTGGGCTTGATATTCACGCCGAGGTAAAAAGATGTTTCTTGACAAACTGTTTACAGTTTCTAGTGAAAGATTACACCAGATCTCTGGTTTCCCACAACACATGTTTACGTTCGAATGCCGACATGTGTCTGCTTGGATGGGTTTACTGACACGACAGACACCCAAACATCCTGTGTTAGATATACAGTCCCAAAAAGTGCTGTTGTTGATTTTTCCCCCCCTTTCTCATTGGACGCAGACATACAGTATGTGAGTGTCTGTTCTAGTTATTTCTTTTCTGAGTAGGGCAGTCCCACTCATATTTTTCATTTTATTGGACAGATACAGCTGCTGGACTGAAAAAATCAGGTGTAGTGCTGAGGCACAAACATGTACATTTCAAGCCTGCAAACTGCGACACTTTAAATAAATGTGAAATAACACTACTGTGCAATATGACAACCCTAGTCGTCTATCTGTACAGTATAGTATAGTGGATAGTGTACATAGCCTTTATTTATGTAAACCAGCTCCTTCCCTTCTTGTGATTTGTTTTTTAAAAGTGTTTTTTTCCCCCTTTCCTAACACCAGGGGAGCTACCCCTCCTAAATGTCGTTGTTTGGTACCTGTACTGTAGCAATGACAATAAAGACCATTCATTCATTCATTCATTCATACAGTGAAGACAGAGAGGAAAGTAAGGAGAAGAAGGGAGAGAGGTCAGCAGGGCATGGGCCGGATTCGAACCCATGCTGACATGGGCATAATACATATGATGTATTACACACATATTATGTGTGCACTGTAGACCCTAGACCACTGGACCACCCCAGGCCACAGTGAGTGTCTGTTCTAATGTGTTGAATGTATTTCCCTGGATTAAGGGAAGTCTGTAAGTCTGCAAGTCTTAGAGTAACTGCAGAGTAACTGTATGTAATTAGTATGTAACTCTCAGGGCCTTGAGCAAAAAAACCAACACATTCCGACAATTGACTGACAAGTTGATTGCATGGCAAATAAAACAATTATTATTATTATTATTATTCATTTGTGAATTGCGGAAGGATGAGAGCTACACAGAAGCGAAGGAGCAGAGAGGGAGAGCGCCGCTGGTCGTCTGACACTAATAGTTTGCACAGCGACAGTGTTTGGCTGGCCGGACAGGCAAACACATGGGACTCGATGACTTTAGCCAGACCTGCTATGGTCCGCAGTTACGTACATACTAGACAGCTCTACGACCCCTGTTAGCGTTTTATCTGTCAAACCCTTTTCACACACACACACACACACACACACACACACACACCCAGCCACACACACACACACACACACACACACACAGGACATACGGACACACACACTCACACTCACGCACAGGACATACGGACACACACACTCACACTCACACACACACACACACACACACACACACTCACACGCACGCACGCACACACACACACACACCCAGCCACACACGCACACGCACACGCACACACACACACACACACACACACACTCGCACGCACACACACACACACCCAGCCACACACACGCACACGCACACGCACACGCACACGCACACGCACACACACACACACACACACACACACACACACACACACTCACACTCACACTCACACTCACACTCACACTCACACTCACACACTCACACTCACACTCACACACACACAGGACATACGGACACACAGACACACACACAGGACATACGGACACACAGACACAAGCTTGCCGTGTCCAAACAAGCCGCAGCTGCTGGACCACCGGTTCAGACAGAATGGAAAGGTTCTACATAAGAATGAGGAAAAAACACCTCTGAAAGAGTTCTGCTGAATGTGTGTTTGGGTGCTGTAGCCTAGGGTTGACCCAGTGGGTTTTTTCTATTGTTAGTATTGTTTTGCTACTTGCCAGCGCTACCTGTGCTGATGAAGGCTTGACGCCAAAACACATCCTGCTGAAATTATTATTATTGCTGAAATAAATAATATTTTGTGTGTGTGTGTGAGAGAGAGAGTTTGTGTGTGGGGGTAGGTGTGTGTTGAATGTAATAATTAGTTTTTATATTTGAGAGTTGTTGGCCCTTATTTACTTAAGGTTATATATATATATATATATATATATATATATATGTTACGGTACATGTCGGAATACGGTACATGTGGGAAAACTAGGGTTAGGGTTAGGTGCTACGTCGATTTGGTACATGCTGGCATCCCTATCCCTATCCCTAACCCTAACCTTAACCGTAGCACCCTAGCACCTAACCCTAACCCTAGTTTTCCCACATGTACCGTGTTCCCACATGTACCGTAACATATACATATATAAGTCCCATAGAATGTAACATAACAATGAATTTCTAAATGTACCACAGAGATGATTGTGTAGTATAGTAAGTATAGGGACAGACGTTTAGGGATAGTTTAAGTCTAATTTGCATTGAGCTGTTTTAGGGGTCTCACTCCACTAACGAAAAATAAATTGTTAGTCATTTAATTATGATCTTTACAGCATCTGAAAACGTGAATGCATTGTCTCAGCATCACTTAGTATTTAGAGATGAGTATAAGTGACATGAGGGTCACATGTGATGATTATCTACAATATCATTCAGCATTTCAGGAGCATGCTAGCTGTATGTGTGTAAACGTCCCTTTATTAAGGCCAATCGATAAATGATCCAGTGTAGGTAAGGGAAGATCCATGCTATGAAGGCCAGTGTGGACCACCCTAGGCTGTGGATTGGTCCCTATGTTTGCCATGGCTGGAATGGCCTCACGTTGGACCCATATTGCCTGCTGAGCTCGGGAGTTTGCATACATAAAAGCAGGGAATGTGGTCGGGGAAAGGGTGCACACGTGCACATCTCCTCGTCGTCCAAATAATCGCTCCAGCCTGTGTCTCAGCTGTGAGACTGTGCTTGGGGGGATGGGGGTTGTGGGGTGTTGCTGGGAAGGGGTCAGGAGGCCCTGGATCTAAACAAAGCAGGGCAGAGGATCGGGGGCCAGAGAAGAAGGGGCCGGCAGGGGTGTCAAGGACATGGGGAAGTGTTTAATCCTATTGTGACATCATGTGTGATCGTCTCCATGATAACAAAGCACAGCAGTTACCCAGGTTCCCCTTTTTACTTTAAACACAGACGGCAATTGCGTACACACACAGAGAAACAAAAGAGAGACAGAGGAAGATCACAAATAAACACACACAGACATACAGACACACACACACACACACACACAAAGCCAGACAATACACTTAAGACAAACATGCATTCAAAAATAGAACATGACACTTGTACTTTATGTATACTTGTACTCAACTCAACAGCGTTTAGCCAGAGGGGTCAGCAGCATTCTGGAGGAGTCAGCAGGAAGCAAAATAGCAAACAGCCAAGCAGTGGTACGGACATATGGGGCGAACAAAGAGAGAGGAGGAGAGACGTTGTTAAACTTCCAAGGTGGTCCAGCGAGAGAGGAATGATGCAGCAGCAGAGGTATTCTCTGACACCATACCTCTGCACGTGTTGCTCCAGATTCATGGATGTCATCAGAAGGTGGAAAGCTGGCCCGGAGCCATCACCCACTCACCACGGAGTTCGTACGGGAGATTAATTCTCCTCACTTCTTTCCCCGCCGTCCCCATATGTTTTGAATGTGTCCTCCAGTCACGAGGACACAAACAAAGTTAGCAGGCCTAACAGTCCTACTTTCATTCTTTTCATCTCCTTATAAGGGAGAGAAGTTTATTTGGAGCATTGAAAAGACTGGCTTCTGATCGAAGGCTAACCATTCGCTAACTTTTACAGAGACATCTGCTGTTAAATAAACATCGCTGCAAGGATGCAAATTATGGCTCTGGCGAACACCCAGAGACTAAAAAGTAATGAAGCAAGCGAGGAGTCCATCACTTTTTCCATCCACCCGAAATCAATTAATTTTTATGAGCATTTGTTATTCTTTCTCATTTCTATTGAGGAGGCAGATGGAATACGTTCATTTATCACCTTTGTTTACACTTGAGGTAGAAAGCGTTTGGCATGGCCCAAACACTCTCATTTTGAAAGTGTAAAGGGGCCTGGCACTTTGGCAACTCATGCGAAGTTGGCAGTTTGAATTTTGCACTTTGGGTGCTGCTGAACTTGTTGACATGAAATTAAAACAAAGGCTTTCCAGTGTTGCTGGGTCCTCGGCAGTGTTGTGGAAGTGCCCTTGGAGCCTGGGGGATCTCAACAGCGAGGCAGGGCATTTCTGGAGAAAGACCCAGACCCCCCTGATTAGCCTGCTAGCCCCGATCACTAACAGACATGACAGCGTCATTATCCTGCCTCACAGACCTTGAGTCTATATCTGTCGTCGACAATGAAAAATGCACAGCTCCAGATTTCTTTCTTCCAGTATTAATTTGTAATGAATACCAGGTTCCGTTTCAAGTGGGGAAGGGGAAAGAGGAGAATTAGGCCATGGAATAAATAATCTGCGAGCGGTAGTGGCTCCTAAAACGGCGACGACGGCGACGTTGAATGTCACCAGCGTACGTGAACTTTGAGCGAAGCCTCAAGTCTGCTGTAGACCTGGAAGAGAGTTCAAAGTGAGAGTCTTAAAGCCGTGAACAGAGAAGAGGAGAGTTAATTGAGAGCATATCATTTCCAGCTGGCCTACAAAAACCTGAGTGAGATGATTAAACTGGTAAAAAGCAGTGGAAACCCTTTGCAATTAAGACAGATAGCTGCCATATGCACGAGGCCAGATTAATCCGCTTGTAATTCCCTTTCTCTACATTTCTTCACCCCCCCCCTGCCCCCCCATCCCCCCCCATCCCATCACCTCCATCCCCCTTGGGAAAGCAGTTCTGCACCCCCTGCTACTATCCTGCCAAAAACAGAGGATCGAGGTCATAGAGGTCCAAAAAAAGAACGATAGAATGATGGAAGGAGGCAAGCAACGTGAAACGACGAGTGCAAATGAGAAGAGGGATGTTGATGGGATGTCAGGCAAGAACAACACCAAAGGAGAGTGGACCCATCGCTAAGCCACGCCCCCTTTGAAAAACTCGGACAAACAAACAACGCTTCAGTGACAGTGACTGACTGACCGACCGTGACTGAATGACATTCAATGACTTACAATGGCAGGAGTTGGCAAATTTCTGATTTCTGATTTACCACAGCAAGTAATAGACATGTTTTTTTTTAAAGATGTCAAGAATATTTAGTCTAGAAGCTTTTCACCATCAGATATTAGCGAGTTGTTTGTGAGTTTTCTGCCTGTAGTGACTTTTGCTGTGATATGATTGGACAATTTCTATTTTGGGGCGTGGCTTAGCGATAGGTCCATTGGAGGAGAGAAAAAAGGAGGGAATAGTCCCACAGGAGGAAGGACATGAGGATTATATGGATGTACAGTGTCTTAGACAGGGAGGGTATCTCAATGGTCCAAATGTTCTCATCTCAAAGGGGCAGTACTCAAGTTGTAAAAGAAAATCAGGGGGGATGGTGGATTTTATCATATGGGGACAGTTTTAGCATCCCCACAGCGTCAGTGACTTCAGTGTCAGTGACTTGGTAAAAATGTCATTGCATGTGTGCGTGCCCCCTCGCCCACAGTATTTTACTCAATATGCGCAAAAATGAATGTTGTAATAGCAGTAATACCACGTTCATTGATAAAATGACATAAGGGATGGAAAGGGGGGATGGCAGTTTTAGAAGGGGGATGATTTTGACCGTTTTTATTTCAGGGGGGATGCCATTCCCCCCTCATCCCCCCTCAACTCGAGTGCTGCAAAGGGGGGTGATCACCAACAGGCCCCACAGTATGTGGCATATGAATACACTGTTTATATGTGTCCACCATGATGGACCAGACTAGAACTATAGAACAGATATTACACTTGTTTGTTTCTCCTTCTCCAAAGCTATTTTGTATTCACACGTCCAACACAATAACATACATTCAAGCACATTAGAAGACAAATTATACTATTTTGGTCATGTCCTAGACTAGCAGCTTTCTGGTCCTCCATAGCTTTACTCAGAGCTTGCAGGTCAGGTAATTGAACCATGCCATTTTCTGGGAATTTTTGGTGTTATCTCAGGGGATATTAATCTACCAAAGGCACGGGTGAATTGCATGGTCTACTCCTCTCTTTTAGCAAGACGTCTTATACTTTTGAATTGGAAGAATGATCGTCCTCCCTTGTTTGGCAGGTGGATTTGTGATGTCATGTACTTTCTCAAGGTGGAAAAGATGAGACACATTGCAGGGATCAACTGGGAGGTTTAATGCAGTGTGGCAGCCTTTCATTTCTTACATGGAACATCTAACAATGCCTCTTACTTCTTAAAAATGGCTTTGTATTATATACTGTATGAGAAGTACTCTGTGAACTGTTATTTATTATTATTTTTGTTTCTGTTTTTGTTTTGTTTTGTTGTTTTCGCTGTTTTGTCTGTGTGTTTATGTCTGTTGTGTACTGTAATGTAACTAAATAACAAAAACAACTAAATAAAAAACACATTGGGTTAAAAAAAAAAAAGATTTGGTGACGTATTGTAATGTGATGTTTTGAAAGTGTTGAGAGCTAAAAAAGAGCCATTTTCGTAAATAAATATTGTGGGAGTGAGTAGAAACGAGGAGACGGTAGACAGGTTGTCGAGTCGGACGTTTTACTTCCCAACTTTGAATAACAGAACCTCAGCAGTAGTATCACAGTGCAACAACAATGGTAACAACAACTTAACGTCTTAAAGGAGCCGTACCTCCTCCCATAGTGTCTAGGGAATGTCTATGTACAGTGGGTCACCACAATATGGTGTTTTGGCAGGTGTTCTGTTCGGATGCTGTAAGTTCCTAATGGTAGAACTCAAGGCTCTGTTAGGATGCTGTGTGTTCTGAACGGTAGAACTCAAGGTTCTGTTAGGATGCTGTGTGTTCTGAATGGTAGACCTCAAGGCTCTGTTAGGATGCTGTGTGTTCTGAAGGGTAGAACTCAAGGTTCTGTTAGGATGCTGGGTGTTCTGAAGGGTAGAACTCAAGGCTCTGTTAGGATGCTGGGTGTTCTGAAGGGTAGACCTCAAGGTTCTGTTAGGATGCTGGGTGTTCTGAAGGGTAGACCTCAAGGTTCTGTTAGGATGCTGGATGTTCTGAATGGTAGACCTCAAGGTTCTGCAGGTAGCCGAGAGGTTAGAGAGTCCGGCTAGCAATTGGAAGGTCGTTGGTTCGATCCCTGCCTTAGGAGGGAGCTGAATCTGAGCTGGTGACTGGAGGGTTGCTGGCATCATATGTAAGGTGCCTAACACTGCCGTTGTGCCCTTGAGCAAGGCACTTAACTCCTAATTGCTCCAGGGGCGCTGACTATGGCCGACCCTGTGCCTAGAGCAAAAAAAAACACATTTCGTTGTACTCTGTGCAATGACAAAAAGTTTGAATCTAGCCAAGACAGTCATGGAAAAATATGCCCCCTCTTCCAAAAAAACAGAAGCAATTTCCTGTAATCATTTAGGATTTGCTGTGCTTAAACAGTGCCTCTGAATAAGGGTTGAAGGTAATTTAAATCGGCCTAATTTGATAAGCTAGAGGTATTTCTAATTTCATTTTACAGCATTGGACTTTCCATCGCTGGATGGTACCATGAAAGGTCTTGTTCGGAAAAACTTGATCCTGGAGATGGAAGATAAAGGTTGAGGGAGATGGCACTAAAAGACTCCGACGGTCCGGCTGAAGCCTCACAAAGCTCCGGAGTGAGGGCCTTAAGCTGAATATCACAATATTGGAGTAAACAACATTAGCTCCTGCCCTGAATAAAAAAAAACTCAACTAAAAGGCAGTGCCAGTTCAATGAACTGAAGTAGGTCAATACTTAACTTTACGGCGTAGCGAGTTACTGGGGTACTCCGCAATAATCGCTAGGTGTTTGCAGAACAGACTCGTAAGCTCCAGTTTTAATTACAGCATCGCAACATAAAAAGTTAAAAGACGCCTGGAAAAAAAAGAAAACGGGTCAATAAAGGGAATGTGTGTGAGCGCGAACGAGAGAACAGGAGCTTGCGGGCTTACTTTCCGGACAAACAGACTGTTTCGCTATTGCTCATTTCGCGCTCCCTCGCACTACTTCGTTCGCTTTTTCGTCTTCCTCCATCAAGTCTCTATCTCTGCCCACATCAGTCCCTAAAATTGAAGAACTATTCGACCACAACCCTCTTGTGTTGTTGGCAGAACTTAAACTAGGTCAGAACACACGTTCCTCCTCACTCTCCCCTTCTTCTTCCCTCCTTTTCACTACCTCTTCACCCAGGGAAACGGCTACCGTTCACGAGGCTGGTCAGTCAGAGATGATTCATTAACAACATCAACAACATAATATGTTGAGGTTCTCAAGGTGGTACTGTAGTATACAGTAGTCCGGCTATAAGTGTGTGCTACTCTCTTTTAACAACCCTGGGAAATAAAACACGTCATGTCAAACATGAACTCACGTGTCTTTTATTCCATTGAAAGTGGTTTGGTGGCGCCCCTAAACAATGATTACTGGGTTTTTCTTGTGGGTTGTATAATCCACATATTTAGGCAAACAATGGCCTCCCAAAGTGAACCGTTTTAATATGCCTTATTGTTCCCAGGCCTTTGTAAGTGCTCCTATGCTGCGGAGTCCCAGGGGCCTCGAGGGATCCAGGCCTGGTACACATCACAATGGAGACCAGACGCACCCAGACGACATGTGCAGTTCTCTCAGAGGCACATCAAAGGGCTCCGCTCTCAGCTGACTAAGAGAGCATGTTGTGTTTTGTGTGTTTGTGTTTGTGTGTCTGTGTGTATGCTTGTGTGTGTGTGTGTGTGTATGCCTCTGTGTGTATGCTTGTTTGTGTGTGTGTGTATGCCTCTGTGTGTATGCTTGTGTGTGTGTGTGTGTGTGTGTGTCTGTGTGTGTGTGTGTGTGTTTGTTTGGGTGTCTATGCGTGCGTGCGCGTGTGTGCGTGCATGTGTGTGTAGAACTTGTTTACTTCTGTGTAGGTTCAACCATGTGTATCCTCCTCTCAGTGTCTCTGTACTGAACGTGCCCAACCGTAGCAGAGTACAAACTGGAGGGAGGTGACAGGCCTACAAGAGGGGGGGGGGGGGGGAGGACCCTGCAGCGGCTGGCCCGTGATGAAAGACTAGACATGGTGGGTGGGTGGGGGGGGGGGCAGCCGGAGATTAGCAATAGGAGTAATGATGGAGAGAGGATAGGAGAGGAGAGTTGAGGAGGGGAGAGGAGAGGAGAGGAGAGGAGAGGGGAGGGGAGGAGAGGAGAGGAGAGGGGAGAGGAGGGGAGGCAAGGAGAGACGAGGAGAGGAAAGGAGAGGGGAGGAGAGGAGAGGGGAGGAGAGAAGAGGAGAGAAGAGGAGAGGGAACCAGAGGGGAGGAGAGGAGAGGAGAGGAGAGGAGAGGAGAGGAGAGGGGAGGAGAGAGGGATGTGAGGTTAGGGTAGGACCCAGTCCACCTCCACCAGTGACTCATGGGCCCTTGGGGTGGGAAGGACAGGATGGGTGGGTCTGGGAGAGAGAGGGAGAGAGGGATGGGATGGTGGGTCTGGAGGAGAGAGAGGGAGAGAGGGATGGGATGGGTGGGCCTGGAGGAGAGAGAGGGAAAGAGGGATGGGATGGGTGGGCCTGGAGGAGAGAGAGGGAGAGAGGGATGGGATGGGTGGGCCTGGAGGAGAGAGAGGGAGAGAGGGATGGGATGGTGGGTCTGGAGGAGAGAGAGGGATGGGATGGGGGGCCAGGGAGATGGGACCTTTCAGGGTGGCAGGAAGAGGAGAGGAAGAGAGGAGGGGTGGGCTGCTTCCTCATGGGAGAGTAGGGGATGAGAGGAAGGAAGGAGGGAGGGAGGGAGGGCGGGAGGGAGAGGTGGAGAGGGCGAGTGGCTGGCGCTGGGAGGCCCGTGGGTCCGGCGGTGTGTTCACAGAGCGTCTCTCTGAGGCCCTTTATCTGCGTGCTGGCAGAGCTTCAATGGCAGCCTTATCACCCTAATGGACACGGGGAGAGGCCACAGCATGGGCGCTGACAAGAGCACCACTCAGCCCCCACAAAACCGCAAACCTCACAACCATCACCACCCCCCCCGCCCCCCCCCCCCCCCCCCCCCACCACCCCACCTGCCATACTCACTCAATCACTCAATCACACACAAACAGAGACACACACACACACACACAGACTCAGACAGACACAGCCCCCCCGCACACACATGCCCCCCTTAGTTATAGTGTCTCTGATAGTGTTGCACAAACTACCAGGTCTCTCTCTCTCTCTCTCTCTCTGTCTCTCTCTCTATGGCATGGTTCTCTTTGATCTGTTCGCTCTGCAATCCAAGTTTTCATCAATGTCTTTCGCTCCCTCCTTCGTCCACCTTTACCCAACATCTCCTCCACCTGCTTCTTCCCTCTGGTTCTGTCCCTCAGGTAGAAAGAGACAAGGCCTCATTCATGTTGTTTTTCTTCCCACCGTTGCCATACCCAATACCGCCACCCAAGATATACCATCCTCTCATGCAATGTTATGTACAATAAGGACACCATGGACAATGTACTCAAACAGTTCTCAAACTCTTCCACAGGAAGCCTTTTAGTCAAAACACACACATGTACTTTACTTTATAGGTCCAAAATACTGTATCATACATGTATATGCGTGTAGCTGGTACTGTAAGTGTACATGCTTCCCAAGGATGGAGGAAGGAAGGGAGGTAGGGAGGAAGGGAGGAAGGAAGGGAGGAAGGAAGGAAGGAAGGAAGGAAGGAAGGAAGGGAGGGAGAAAGGAAGGGAGGGAGGGAGGGAGGGAGAGGAAGGAAGGAAGGAAGGGAGGGAGGGAGGGAGGGAGGGAGGAAGGAAGGGAGGGAGGGAGGGAGGGAGGGAGGGAGGGAGGAAGGAAGGAAGGAAGGGAGGGAGGAAGGAAGGGAGGGAGGAAGGAAGGAAGGAAGGAAGAGGTATCCACCGATTTGGTGGGCAGAGCAGCACCCTCCCTTCCCTGGACGCCCAATCAGATGGCGCACTGTGGTGTCTCCAGGGGAAGGGGGGTCTCTCCAGGGGAGGGGGGTTCTGGTCTGCGGCTCGTGGACGTCTTTGTCACGGAGACAGCGGGAGACGGGGGAGAAGAGCCATGGAGCCTCCTAGTCACCACTTGTTTACCCCCGTGGCAAACAAATCCCCCTCCATCTGGAGAGCAGTGGTCAGCCGGGAGGGAGGGAGGGAGAGGGAGAGGGAGAGAGAGAGAGAGAGAGAGTGGGAGGGGAGGTGGGAGGGTGGTAGGGGATTTGGGGGCACTCCTAATTCTGTTGAGAAATCCTCCACCACAATGCAGAGCAGGGCTTCTCTACCAACGTCGACCCCCCAAATGTCATTACATTCGACGTTCCGTACTTGTATTCTGTTCTGTTATCTTCTGTTATCTTCTATTTTGTTCTGTTCTGTTCTGTTCTGTTCTGTTCTGTTCTGTTCTGTTCTGTTCTGTTCTGTTCTGTTCTATTCTATTCTGTTCTGCTCTGTTCTATTCTATTCTGTGTTCTTACATTCAATCACAACCACTGCCCGGTTCATGTGTGATACACCAAGTGCTTCTTTCTTCACACACTCACCGCGTTTGACCTTTTTCCATTTCTTCCCTGTGGGAACCAGCAGACTGAGCGGAGCTGTGCTCACGTCGTTGGGCCTCGTCCAAGAATGAAGAAGGGCGGCCGAAGAGGTCAGAGGCAGCATGCGTTGCTCTTCTGCGTCACTCACCGTTCCCTTTCTGCGTCCTTGTTTATTTACGCAACGCCAAATAAGACGGGTGTCGCTAAACATTCGATGTTCCCTCAGGGTACTTGTGACCCTGGTGTGATGTCGATCTGACGTTGGCTCTTGACTGAGAGAGTCGTGACGGGTTACCGATGTTCACTTGAGATTTGCTATCCCCCCCCCACCCCGAAGTTGTTGTGACGTCGAGGCGACGTCGCTGACGTTGATGCGATACAGACGGGGGCTCACACGAGAACCACAAGTATGACTCACCACATTTGAGACTTGAGATGATATTCCCAGACCCCGATATCAATTCCAGTGTAATCTCTAATAGTGTTGTCCCAGTTTAGCTGGGCTGCTTTTGAAAAACTTGGCACAACTTCCAGGTTTCCACTCCGGCAGTCTTTCTTCATTAAGACCGTCCGTCCCCAACAGAAACGGACGGCTTTTCTTTGCCGTGGTAGAATAATATGTGTGAAATGTAAGAGAGAGAAACGAGAGCACCGAGCAAGGCAACTGGTGTGTTAGCATTGTTAGCATTGTTAGCATTGTTTGCATTGTACAGCACACACACACAAGCACATGTAAGTGCATGTACCAGGGGAGACTGGTGGAGC
>NC_137690.1:70015141-70020141 GCF_963989245.1 Nansenia antarctica
TATTTCACTTTAATCTGTGTATCACATCGCATCGCACCGCACCCCCCCCTCTTGTTGACAGGAAGAGTGCGTTTATGCACATTTAAACACCGGATTAGATTACCCCACACTGATATGTTAACTGGAGCCACTAGCGACGAGGACAGAGAGAGAGAGAGAGAGAGAGGGAGAGAGGGAGAGAGACCGAGAGGGAGAGGGAGAGAGAGAGAGGGGGGAGAGAGAGGGAGAGAGACACCGAGAGGGAGAGGGAGGGGTGAGAGCTGTGAAGGAATGCTCATTATCTCCAGTGATTGTTGCGTGAGTTACGAGAGCGCTTAGGCAACGTGTAGCCTCCTGTTTTTTGCGATGCTCCCCTGTGGAGAGAGTCGTACGTACAGGCCGTCTCTCTCGGACTAAACTCCACCGCCGCTACCCCCTCCTCCTCCTCCTGCAGATGTATCATCTTTATAGCTAACATGCCACTTTCTATTACGCAATACATACAGTACAGAGGTTCTGTGTGGATGAAAACAGAGGAACCTGGTCTGGAAGCGCGGACGGAACGCCAGACGGAACGAACGAACAGTCTGTAATACAAACCATCCTCGTCCATGGGTTCTAAAAAGCGTGTGTGAGTGTGTGAGGGTGTAATGCAGAGTGTGTCACATATGGGGAATACATCATACATACACACCCATATGGGATACAGCTCCGTAGATCCACTTAGTAGAGAAAGCGGTCATGTCATTGATAGTTCGCTCCCACTCCTGAACGGGGGCATACCGAGTCATTACGCGGGGCAGGTGGATTGGTGTCCCGAACGGAGCCGTCTCCACTGTTGACCCCGCGGACCGGGCCAGGAGGGAAGATGGTAATACCTGGTGGTGTGTGAGGCTACTGCCGAGGCCCAGTGTGTGTGTGTGTGTGTGTGTGTGTGTGAGGCTGCTGCCAAGGCCCAGAAAGACCTTTTACAGGCCAACTATCGAACTATCCAGCTGCATAATAATAAGAGCACCTTTTGTCCGAATGGGGCTGTGCGTGTGTGTGTGTGTGTGTGAGTGTGCGTGTGCGTGTGTGTGAGTGTGAGTGTGTGTGTGTCCGTGAGTGTGTGTGTGTGAGTGTGTGTGTCCGTGAGTGTGAGTGTGCGTGTGCGAGTGCGTGTGAGTGTGTGTTTATGTTCGCCCGTGTGTGTGTTCGTCCACGCGTGAGTGTGTGTGTGTGTGCGTGTGTGTGTGTGTGCGTGCATGCGCCCGTGTGTGCGTGTGTGTGTTACATGTTACATAAGGTTAAATCCCTCTGTCTCTATTGATGACCTGGTGTGTTATATAACAGAGTGTGCAGAGGGGCCAGGGAGTGTAACCAGAGATAACACTGCTCACGTACGACACTGGTTCCAGAGGTGGAGGCACAGCGCCGGGGACTGCCTTTCTGTCTTCTGTCTAACCCTGATTTACTGTCAGTCGTTTGACGTTTTTACCCCTTGTCCTCGATATCGCTATCTTTATTCCTTAGCAGCCATCTTGCAGAGTCAGATTCCTGCCCTGCCATAGCACTGACCCAGGAGAGCCGTTAACCCTCTAGTGTACTACACTCAAATGTTGAATGTGAGAGAGTGCCAAAGCTAGAAGGAGGACGGCTCCTGGACTAGGCAGATGTTTGAATATTTTATGTGTGTGTGTGTGTGTGTGTGTGTGTGTGTGTGTGTGTGTGTGTGTGTGCGTGAGAGAGAGAGAGAGAGAGAGGCAGAGAGATGCAGATAGAGGCAGAGAGAGAGAGGCAGAGAGAGAGAGGCAAATAGACAGATAGAGGCAGAGAGAGACAGAGAGGCAGAGAAAGACACAGAGGCAGAGAGAGAGAGAGAGAGAGAGTCAGTGGCAGGCAGAGAGAGACAGATATAGACTGAAAAACAGTTTCTCACTTTCTCACCTCCTTTGATATCTTACCCAAAATGTATTACAGTTTTTTACGATTGCTAACTCACCATGTTCAATACTGAAACCACAGTTTCACAACTCTTCATACAGTCAACAGAGCAGAAACCCATGTGAACAAAACTGTGACTCTTTCTCTGTGATTTGTGCATTGCTTTCATACAGAATGCATTCAATGACTACGTTCTCCAAATGCCATAACACTTCTCTCATTCAAACTCCCCCACTTGCAAAATACTATGTATTTGCAACACATTTTTTCATTGTTAAACCACTGTGTTCAAAACTGTGAAGAACACGTTCAAAACTGAATTATTTGGTGCAATTTTGCAGTAATCATATTCCTATCATATATGACAGAAAGCTCGCAATAAACTGTTTTTTTGCACAGTGTTTGAGTGTGCAGATGCTGTTATTTTGCACTCTATTGATACTCTTCAGTTCCAGCACCTCAGCAAAGTCTCATAAGGGATGAGCGGTGGTATTTTCACTATTTGCAGTAATCATATTGAAATGTCTAGAAAATATTACAGTAGCAGAATATATACAATGAAATGAAATAGACTAGATGCATTGCCAGGGAAGACATTAGACATTAGACCATATGCAGACCAGAGGGTGGACCAAAACCCTCAGGAGTGAGACATTTTTGGTGTGATTGCTATTGTATTGTAGCCCTGGAATTTCAGTTTTTCTTTTTTGTTTGAACTTTGCATCTTCCACTTTATTTTTCACTTTTAATTTTACACAAGTAAATGTAGTGTACTTTGAAGTAAATGTACCGTAACTTACTTTCTGCAAAGATACTGGAAAAAAAAGGATAAACGATAGAATACAGTAAAGGATAGAAGCAAAAGATAGGATAAAGGATAGAAGCAAATTGTGGCATTTCTGATTCATTCTGGTTGCCTAATACTTTACAGTTTTACAGTCATCTATTCTGTCTATGATTACTATAAATCAAACCATTTTTATAATGAAATATTCATTCTTGTGAAAATCATTCAAACTATGTAATGCTCCCTGTTAGTGTTTTGTAAGTCAGAATGTTATGAATGACAGTGTATGCTTCTGAGTGAACATTGTTGACAGTGTGTGGTTGAACGAGCTTCTTTTGAGACATGAATGAAGTCATTGGCCAACATGAGTGTTACGAATGCAGACTGTATGAAGAGTTGTGAAACTGTGGTTTCAGTATTGAACATGGTGAGTTAGCAATCGTAAAAAACTGTAAGAATCAAAGTTATCAAAGTTACATATCGACTTACGTATTGTTTTGTTTATCCACAGTTTTTCAGCCAGTCCCTTGGCTCGACCTCGGTAGTGATGGCTGGTTCATGGCAAGTTGGGACTTTGTAAATAAGATGCTTGCTTGCGTTAGCAGTACTGGAAAATTACTGTGTGTTACTGACCCACATATACATACTTGTCCTCCACCTCTCAGCAACTGAATACGAATGAACAAATATGATAAAAGGTTCCTGTATGTGTATATATATATATTTATATATCTGTATATAACTAAATTCATGAGGTTTGGAGTGTTGTTTGTCTGATGATTATGTTTATATTTACATTGAGGAGGTACGTTGCATTGATATTTGTCTGTGCTGTGAATGCACTCTAGAATATGTGTGTGTGTGTGTGTGTGTGTATATGTGTCTGTGTGTGTGTGTGTGTGTGTGTGTGTGTGTGTGTGTCTGTGTCTGTGTCTGTGTCTGTGTCTGTGTGTGTGTGTGTGTGTGTGCGTGCGCTTGTGTGTGCATGTGCAGGTGCATACTTGTGTGTGAGCCTGTGTGTATTCAAGCCTGTGTGTGTGTGTTTAACGTCCCTAAGCTGTCTGGAAATGGACAGTCTGCCCATCTCCCCCAGGGGATACTGGAAGAACCAAGCCTGTTGTCTACCTCCGGCCGCCTGGCTGCAAAAAGTCCTTCTATTGCATCTAGGAGAGAGAGAGAGAGAGGGGGGGGGAGAGAGAGGGAGAGAGGTAGAGAGAGAGGGGGAGAGAGAGAGGGGGAGAGGTAGAAGAAGAAAGAGGCAGAGAGAGAGAGAGGGGGAGAGAGAGAGAGAGAGATAGAGAGGGAGAGAGAGAGGGAGAGGTAGAAGAAGAAAGAGACAGAGAGAGAGAGAGAGAGGGGGAGAGGTAGAAGAAGAAAGAGAGAGAGAGAGGGGGGGGGAGAGAGGGAGAGAGAGAGGGGGGGGGGGAGAGAGGAAGAAAGAGACAGAGAGAGGCAGAGAAATGTCATTCTATTTCATCACAATAGAAGACAACTAGGGAATCTCCTTTATCGACAAAATAGAAGAGTGATAGCAATGACTAACGTGGCAGTTAGGCAGTATTAGGGATAGGGTTGGGCATTAACTTGTGTGTGCGTGTGTGTATGTGTGCGTGCGCGTGCTTGTGTGTGTGTGTATGTGTGCGCGTGCTTGTGTGTGCGTGTGTGTGTGTGTATGTAAGTGTATGTCTGTGTATGTGTGTGTCTGTGTGTGTGTATGTGTGTGTGTGTGTGTGTGTATATGTGTGTGTGTGTATGTGTGCGTGCGCGTGCGTGTGTGTGTGTGTGTGTGTGTGTGTGTGTGTGTAAGTGTATGTCGGTGTATGTGTGTGTCTGTGTGTGTGTGTGTGTGTGTGTGTGTGTGTGTATGTGTGTGTGTGTGTATGTGTGCATGTGTGCATGCGCGTGCGTGTGTGTGTGTGTGTGTGTGTGTGTGTGTAAGTGTATGTGTGTGTCCGTGTGTGTGTGTGTGTGTGTGTGTGTAGGTGTAGGTGTATGTGTGTGTATGCCTGTGTGTGTGTGTGTGCGTGTGTGTGTATACGAATGAAGCAAAGCCCCACTCCGAGGTCCTGAGGCCTCCCTGTCTCTGTCTCTGCTCCAGGTTAGCCCAGTCGTGACCCAGAAACCTCCGCTCACACTCCACTCCGACCGCGCCAGTTCCCCTTATTTTTACGGGCTTTTTAACGTCGCAATAATCTCACTCTTACCGTCAGGGCTCTTTCCTATCTTCCAACATGTGCTGACTCGATCTGAACCCCGTCTCCCTCACTCTCTCACTCTACTCTCTCTCTCTCTCTCTCTCTCTCTCTGACTC
>NC_137690.1:70025141-70027641 GCF_963989245.1 Nansenia antarctica
CGTGCGTGTGCTTGCAAGAGCGTGTGTGTGTGTACGTGTGTAGAGGATATCTTTTATTGTTTACATTCAAATGGATCATGTCATCAGGCCTGTGCATAGCTTTCCTCGTGCATATCTCATCATTTGTTATCAGAATCTGTGTAAGTTGGGAGTAACAATGTATTTGAATAATTACTGTTACAATTACAGTTGTCAATCAACCCTATACCTGGAGCTTCTCAATGTCAGTTTATACTCTACATAGCACCTACTGTATGCTTGTTTGCTCATGATATTACAGTATTGCATACACAGCTGCACTCTACTTCTCTATGGTTATACCTTTACCTCTCTCTCTCTCTCTCTCTCTCTCTCTGGATGAAGAAGGAACTGTTTGTGAAGGGTTGTTGACATAAGCCCCCCCAACCCCCCCCCAGATGGCCTCCAAGTCACACAGCTGTGTGCAGTGCAAACACACTGGGGGCCCATGGACCCTGTTGCTACAGCAACCGCTAGCACAACCAGGGATACCGTCCCGCCACAGTTTGACCAAGGCCAAAGTGGTGTGTAGGCCTCTAGGTGTGATGCCCCCTTCAGGTCACTGGGATGAGGTGCGGCCAATGAGAGGGGTCAGTGTTGATGACTTAGGGAGCATCCTCACCTTGTAGAAGACAAACACACTCACCCGCCAGGGGGGGAGGGGGTGGAGGGGTGGTAGTGCAGGGGTTAGGGTTAAACCAAAGCCTCTTTAAAGGAAGCCGATTCACTCCACTGCCATCTTGGCCTGCTCTATTTATATATATCTATAGAGAGACCAAACACGGTTGTTTTTAGACAGGTCGTCTACGGGAGGGCAGGACAAAAACTCCACTCACACCAAACTGACACGGATAAGCTGCTTTTCCGTTCTATTTTTCATATCACTTGAGTGTGTAGAGACATTGTGTGCCGAACATTCGATCGTTAAAAGTTGTTGTAATGGCTTGAAAATAGCAACCGTGCCACAACAACTGTCAGTCACGCTTATCTGTAACTGCGTGGTAATTGGAGAACAGAAATGCATCGCCACGTGAGACTGGCGCCATCTTCTTCTGTCTCTCGCAAAAACCAACAGTAAATCCAGGGTGTGGTAATCTGTGTTTAAACTCACGTGGAAAACGTGATGTTTTCTCTCCGGTTGCCTTGGAGACCGGATTCCAGAATGCCAGGAAAGACCCCTCCTTTTGCTCAGCACGTACCCCCCATCCCTCTTTTAGAATAACATTTGGGTGCAACAGCGGGTCTGGCAGTAGGGAAGGAATGTCGCCCCAGATGACAGGTGCGTCACACCTGTGGGGGTTAGCGGTTAGCCTCGTGGCGGGGGCAATGGTAAATGTTTATTCCTCCACCAGTTGGCTGGTTTTGGGGCCTCTTTCTGGTTTCAAGAGCTTTTTACAGAGTGTGTACTGTGGGCATAAATTAGGCGTGAAATGGAACATATATGTTGGCACGGAAGATGTAGTGGCAGTTGACCAGTATGTGGTTGCTATGGAAATGGTCATGGAGAGACAAACAGGTTAACAACCACTTTACTGTATGTCGTAGCCATCCCACCTGACTCACACGGGTGGCACACTGAGAGGTATCCAATATATGGAGTGAATATGTGACACGGTCTAGTGTTTTTGTCCGCAACCAATCAGAATGTTCGGACAACGGAAATACATTTCAACGTTGTTGGAAATCACACCACAAACTCGCTAGTCAAGCCAAAATACTGTAATGCAATGGATTCGGTGCGTAATCCCCACTGTTATCTAGTTAACTATAACACTACTTTACATTGTTAGCAGGCTCACAAAACAAGCTGTGTTAGTCGACTAGCGATGTGTCATTGATTTTCAACGACGCAGAAATGTCTTTTGCACATTTTTCAAAAGAAAAGCCTGAACATTAAATCGGATGCCGACATGCAGACCAAAACACTAGACTGTGTCACATTGCAGTTCTACGAGTGTGTGCGTGCGTGCGTGCCTGCGTGTGCGTGCTTGCGTAAACACAGTGCTTGAAAGTGGATGTACTGCCAGAAGGTTCCCAAGCATTTATCTGCTCTCTATTAACTGACCATTTACGTCACACTATCTCAAACCATCATCAGGCAGGACGCTGTACGGCAGAGGGAGTTACGACGCTCCATCACCAAGACAAGATAATAACACAAGGTCGTAAAACACTGATACTCTTTCCTAGAAGCCACTGCAAATGAACCTGTCCTTGTATGGTTTACGCCTATAACCTCAAAACATGTTTTGTGCAGAGATGGGAAGAACAGAACAGAGAAGAACAGAGAGAGAAAACACACAAAAGGGGACAATGAATCATCTGTAGTTTATGAGAAGCATACGCTTGTTGTGGAGGAGAGGAGCTTGTTTTTAAGACAGAGGGGGTATCCCATACAAGCCAGATTCCAAACAACACGTCAACAGAACTCGGTGCCCATCGACGCCACCCCCCCGCCCGCCCCCCATCCATCCATCCATCC
>NC_137690.1:70032641-70035141 GCF_963989245.1 Nansenia antarctica
CCCAAAACATTCTCGCAACGGCGTAGCAACATTCCTCGTGTCATTGGAAGTGGGGGAGAAGGTGTGTGTGTGTGGGGGGGGGGGACAGAGAAAGTGAGAAGCAAGTGTAGACAGGAGGGAGACTGACAGCTTGTCAGCTTTGACTACAATGTCTACAACGGTAGCGAACGATATCGCCAGATCTCCTTGAGGTGAAACGGAATCGTTGTCGAAATGGACGTCAACAAACCGACTCTTCTTTCTCAAGGGACTTGCAACCCAGGGTGGTGAACTTCTTTTTTTTCCCTGTCGAGCACCAGATTCGTAGAGTCTAATGAACGGACCTATCGCTAAGCCATGCTCCCTTTTAAAACTCGGACAAACAAACAACGCTTCACTGACAGTGACTGACTGACCGACCGTGACTGAATGACATTCAATGACTTACAATGTTGGGAGTTGGCACATTTCTGATTTCTGATTTACCACAGCAAGTAATAGACATTATTATATATACAGTATATATATGTAACAAGTAATAAACATGTTTTTTAAAGATGACAAGAACATTTCGTCTAGAAGCTTTTCACCATCAGATATTAGCGAGTTGTTTGTCCGAGCTTTCCGCCTGTCGTGACTTCTGCTGTGATATGATTGGACAATTTCTATTTTGGGACGTGGCTTAGCGATAGGTCCTGTGAATGCCGCTATAATCGTCCTGTAGCGAAAGCATACATGTCCTGTCAGCAGGGTCAGAGGTCAGGGTGAACAGGGGGAGGTTGAGCAGCAACGTGATGCTAGCAGGGGGAGGGGCTGTCTGACGTCGGGGGTTTAGGGGTTGAGGTGGCACGTTCTTCGGTCCCTTTCTGTTTCACATTCCTCCCATTCCGGTTCCTTCCGCGCTTTGAAAAGGTAGCAGGAATGTCGGGAAAAATAACGTCTTGCCATGGCAACAGAAATAAGCTGACTTCAAAACACACGGAGCTGCTGCGGTGGTCACTCTTCCCGAACGTCTCCCTACCGCACACAGTGGGAGCAGACACACACATACGCACACACACACACACACACACACACAGAGCTGTGGCGGTCATTCTTCCCGAACGTCTCCCTACCGCACACAGTGGAAGCAGACACACACACATACACACACACACACACACACACACACACACACACACGCACACACACACTCACACACACACACACACGCACACACACACACACTAGTGTTGTCACGATACCAATATTTTACCCTGCGATACTATACCAGCCCAAGTATCACGATACTGAGTAGTATCGCGATACCGCGGCACTTTTGTAACACTTTTTATTTTTATGAACATGCAATGTATTTATACAAGTTACAATAACTTAATGAGTGGTGCATGAATAACATGCACTACACTGTAACTCTACAGGTAAGTAAAAGTACTGAAACCGATATTTTTGTGAATAACATGTTTATTAATAAGTAGTTTGAAACATCAAACAGACCAACTGGCCTTTTGCAAGAGTATAGCAAAGTAGGTGTGTGTGTGTGTGTGTGTGTGTGTGTGTGTGTGTGTGTGTGTGTTCGTCAATTCGCTCTGGAAATCTGACCCGCACTCGCGGAACGCCTCTCGTCCAATCAAACAAATCGGTCGCTCTGTGACGTTGCACCCAGTGTGCGCTCCGGCGCTCTCGGAGCGAATTGACGAACGCAGCCGAAAGTGTTTCTCTCATGACAGTGTCGCGAGCCAGTCTTGTCCTCATTAGCAGAACCAGTGAATTTGGTAATAGAGGTAACACATTGCCCCGCTGGTACCGTGTTCAACACGGTAGTATAGTATTCCACGGTAGTACCGTTGTATAAAGCTTATGGTATAGTAGGCACCGTGACATTTTGGCACCGCGGTATATCGTTGGTACCGGTATATCGTGCAACACTAACACACACGCACTCACACACACACACACACATGCACACACACACACACACACACACACACACACACACACACACACACCGCCTCAGTCTGGCAGTATGATGGACACGGACAGACAGAATGACTTACGCAATGGAGAGAGAGAGAGGGAAATAGAAAGAGTGAGACAGAGATGAGACACACACACACACACTGTGAGAATCATAGACAACGTTCCAGCCAGGGGATTTTTACCCTTGTTGACGTGACAACGGTTAGGGCACTTGGTTAAGAAAACACCTGGCCTGACTAGAGAGAGAGGGAGAAAAGAAAAATAAAGAAGGAGAGAGGCTCGTTTGACAGGCAGGAGAGGGTCGGGGGGGGGGGGGGAGAAGAGAGAGATGAAAGAACCAGGGAGGTAGAGAGGGAGGGAGGTAGAGAGGGAGGGAGGTAGAGAGAGAGGGAGGTAGAGAGGGAGGGAGGTAGAGAGAGAGGGAGGTAGAGAAAGAGGGAGGTAGAAAGGGAGGGAGGTAGAGAGAGAGGGAGGTAGAGGGAGGGAGGGAGGTAGAGAGAGGGGGAGCTAGAGAGGGAGGGAGGTAGAGAGAGAGGGAGGT
>NC_137690.1:70040141-70057641 GCF_963989245.1 Nansenia antarctica
AATATCGTGTGTGTGTCTGTGAAAAATTCGGTGAGGTTGTGTTTATGTGTTGGAGGACTGGGTAGTCTGTTTTATATTGTAGAAGTGAAAAACATATGAGCAGAACTGTAGACGCCATTTCTCTTTGTCTGTGTGAGAGGACGCTATTGTGTGGGCGGCCATTTTTATGAGGGTGTTGCAGTGTACTGTCGGCGGAGTTTAGACGCCATCTTTGTGAGGGAAGCGTGAACGTAGAATATTTGAATGAGATAAATAGTGGTTTAACTGGATTGAAAGATATTGCGGTGTCGTGAAAAGTAATCGTTTATGAAAACAAATTGTGTTAAAGAGATAGAGATATAGTGAATTGATCTCGGGGTGTTTTAAATAGTTTAGAGTTACGGTTAAAACATTCATAGCCTTGGCTAAGAGTTGGCGCATGCGCAATCGATGCGCGTTAGCCGGAGCACAGCTCCATCTGCTGGTCGAAATACGACAATACATTTTAAAACACTAAATCCTCAGGGAGATACAGCTGAGGTCGATGAAACAGTCCGATACATTGATAAATAGTAATTTAGAGACAGATTGTAATTGAGAATTGATCATTTTGTTCCTTTCAAATAACAAGTCGATTTCCTTACAGATTGTAATGAATAATTAATCATTTTATTCCTTCCAAATGACAAGTCGATTTCTTTAAGTGTGTAATTAATAATTAATCATTCATTCTTTTCCAAATAACAAGTCGATTTCTCTACAGGTTATAATTAATATTTGTAATTTACATCTTTTATTTTAGTTAGGTCATTTCCACAGTGTTTGATTAAGGAATAGCAGAATAGTACATATTTGATAATTAAGCAGTAAAAGGGTTTTTGTGGGTCAGTGAATGCTTAGGTGTGACCAGCTTTTGTGATTTAATAATTGTGTTGACCAGAACTGTAATTAGTATTGAATGAGTAATTAAGATACATTCATAAACAATTAGGAAACACATTTAAGTATAAAGTACTTACACAGAGATTAGATTTAAGTTAATACTGCACTGACATACACAAGAGGCAAGTCTGTTATTCTGGAGTTGCAGGGTTTTTGTGGGGATGGTTAATACAGTTATATTGGACTAGCATTTGTTTAGCAAACAAGACAACATAAGGTGGGTTGTAAGAAGCGTACACCTTATCTAATATAGAATATTGTCAGCATATTGAACAAGTAGAATGGGGTCGAATTCCACGAAGCTGTTAAAAGATATTAGTGAACATCGTGGAATGTTGGCTACGTTATCCCCTATGGCTGTAGTGGGAAAAATGAATCCTCTTGTTAGGGAAATTAGCAAAATGTCTACGAAATGGAATAGCCGTTGGGCATACATTGAACAGCCGTGGCCGAAAGAGGGCAGCATTAATTTACAATTAATTGCAACATTGGAAATACTTATCAATGGGCACAAAGCACATCAAAGAGGAAAGATTAGATCAGAGAAACGCAAGTTAGAGTTAGCTATTTTAGATCTATTTAAGGTAGAGGGACAGAAAATAGCTCAGTGTCCTGCCCCCAGTCCCCCTCCATATGCTAAGGCACTGGAGGATCATTCCCAGAAGAAGAAGAAGGAGCCAAGGGGAAAAGGGGACGACAGGAGTGACGAGGAAGATGACAGCGAAGATGGCAGTGCAGACTCAAGTGATGACGACAATGCAGATGGAGGCTACAACGCGCAGGTCAGGAAGAGGATAGCCACAGCCGAAAGGAAAGGTGGGAGAAGACGCCCGGAGAAAGAGGGAGATTGTCACCGAATGTCATCAAATACATTAAAGAACTGTCCAGTGCTGATTCGGGGTAACAAGATGGAATATCATCCGTGGCATCATACAGATTTGTCTGAAGTGATCGAGAAACTCCCAGTTCTTCAAGAGGGAGGACATTCGTGGACGCGAGGGGTCGACGTGATACTGATAGGAACGCAGGTCGCGATGGGCGACCTGAAAAGACTCTTAGCTTTTATTGCAGGATTGGATACAATGCAGGAAATATTGATGAAGGCAGGACTTCATAGATATATCAATACATCAGTTTATGATCCAGAGCTTTTCGCAGCAAACAGAGGCAAACTGTGGAAAGCAATCAGGGAGATTTACCCTACTCACATTCACCCAGACAATATCATTGTGAAGCCACTGGGGGGGGATGAGAATCCCAGGGGTTATATTGCCCGTATGCACGCTCAATGGAGAAATGTGACAGGGAAAGACGCTGAAGATAACCCCTTAGAAAAATCCATAATCAGGGAAAAAATACAAGAAGGGCTTCCTACCCCAGTTAAGGATAAGCTAGCAGAAGTGGTGGGGCTACGACACATGAACAAAGCTGTTTATATAGACCACGTAGCTCATCAAGTCGAGTTATATCGAAAGAACATTCAGATACAGAAGGCACGAGACGAAGAATCCCTCAGAATATTGACTCATTTGCAATTGACTGAAAGCGAGAGGAACATAGAGGGAGTGCAGGCTTTAGCCCCACAGCAACAGCCACCTGGAGTGCAGACTGCTACTTACCAGTCCTACTCACAGGGGCCACAAGGGGGGTATCCTGCTACTTACCAGTCCTACCCACAGGGGCCACAAGGGGGGTATCCATACCCACAAGGGCCACCAGGGGTGCAAGCGGTTCCATACCAGATGTACACACAGCCTGGCCAAGGACCACCACCAGGGGGATGGACAGCAGCAGGGAAGGAGGTGCTAGAACCATGCCAATGCGACCAGAATGGACATCTAGCCTGTGCCTGCTGCAACAGGCCCCAGGGGGGCGCAGGGGGGAGCCAAGGAGGAGGATATTGGCCCCCTACTACACCTGCTCCAGGAGTGATGAACCCTTACGGAGGCCCAGCAGCTGGCCTATAGGGGTGCCCGGAAGATCCGAGTGGGAGGTGCCAGCTGGTGGTGACACAGAAGCCTGAAGGCGCCACGCACCTCCCTATGTCTAGAGAATATGTGAAGACAATCGGATTTGAGGGAATTAAACAGCTGATTCCTACAACTGAGCTTGTAGACTTAGAGTACAAGGGACAGAGAGCAACTCTGTCAACACTTGTGTCAGAACACACGCCAACAGGGCTGCTAGGGAGAGATGCTCTATGCCAATTGAACTGTACAGTAAAATGCACACCTGACAGCGGTGCTCAGGTTCCATCGACAGCCAAAGTGATTAAGCATAGAACAGACCTACAAGCTTTGCCTTTAAAGGGAGCTGATATAGAATATTGGGTTGATGGGTCTTGTTACGGGGTAGGAGAAACGTTGTGCGCTGGGTATTCCTTAGTTAAAGCACAGAATTCAAAGTTTATTGTAGAACAGGCTGAGGCAGTTCCTCAGCCTTGCTCAGCCCAGTTGGCTGAATTGATTGCCCTCACAGAAGCATGCAACTTGGGAACCGGACGGAGAGTGACAGTGTACACCGACTCTGCCTATGCACATAATGTTTGTCATTTTAATGGAGCTGTATGGAGGGGGCGGGGTTTTAAGAGAACTGATGGTACGCCTATACAGCATCACGCACAGATCATGAAGCTGTTACAAGCCATGATGAAGCCAAAGGAATTAGCTATAGTGAAGTGTGCCACACACAGGTCTGACTCATCACATGTCACACAAGGTAACAGGGCTGCAGAGGATGCAGCCAAAGCCATTACAGGAGCAGACAAGGCAGGTAAAGGTCTTCTGGTCACACATGAAAAGCAATTACAGGGCATGGTCACACTTGAGGATTTATTGATGTTACAGAGTAGAGTAACTACGTTAGACAAGAGCGTTTGGCTAGCAAGGGGGGCAAGTCAGGATGACACAGGTCTATGGAGGAATCATGAGGGGTTGGTTGTAGCACCCTCAGATTTATTAGGCATGTTAATACAGGAAGCCCATGGATTAGCACATGTGGCTAGGGGGGAGGTAAGACGCAAAATCACCAAGGAATATGGGTTTTGGAGTCCATATTTGATGGAACAGATTGACCATGCTTTAGGTCAATGTGGGGTCTGTTGGAGAAACAACATCAGAGTGGGTACACCAGTGGTGTCTGGGCATATCCCTACCCCAATAGGGCCACGGGTGGTGGACAGGGGGGTGGATGTACAGAGTAGGCAGGATGTTGTGCCAACAGGTGCTGAGGTCCCCAGAGAACCTGAGAAGGAGGAGCTACGAGGAGATGCTGTGGTGTTGCCAGAGCCAGTGGCAATGCCAGTGTTACAGCCAGTGACATTACCGGCAGTGCCTGAAACCGAGGGGACAGCGGAAAGCTGTCCAGATGCCAATGAACCAGAAACCAACGAAGCAGAGAGTGTTGACAGTCTGGAGGTCCAGCCTGGGGGTGTCCAAAGCCTGGACACCTGTGCTACTGGGGATGCTGGCGAGTGCCTGCACCATGCTTCAGATGATGCTGAGGGCGACTCCCCAGACCTTGATCAGCGTGGGAGGGGACCAGGCGGCTGCCTTAACCTCAATGACACTGACGGACGACGACCAGTTAGGAAAAGATTAAAGACTATGAATAGGGTAGTGAAGCAGAAGATCAAAGGGAACGACGGGAATGGACAGCAGATGATAGCATGGCTGGAAACGGTCTTAGGGGCATGGGAAACTTATTTTGCCAAGATAGGAGCACCTATTATAGCAGACATGATTTTTGACTTTCTTAGAAGGCAGGGCCTCATTGACTGTTTTTGGAAAATCAGTCACTCAGTCCACGTTAATGAACTTTTCAGAAGACTAGTCCTCACCTGAGGTGAAGATCTATGCATTAATGCATTCCCTTTGTCCTATGCTTACTGTTGGAGAATTATGTGTTATGATAACTGAATGTCATTATTTGTGTATTGTTTGTTTGTTTCTATATCGTGTGATTGAGGTCAGTTGAGAAGTGATGTGGTGGTTATACAAAGCTAGGAGAGAGGTTCTGTTCCTAGCGCAACGAAAATGGAAAGCTCCTGACTATGGAAGTGTTATCAATCTGAGACAGCGGTAAAGGCTGTTCTCCAACTGGGTACAAGTGCTAGTAACCTCTGACCCCGACGCTTCAAGGACAAAGAAAACATCGGTCGTTGGAAGTTTCTGTGTTGATTTGTGCATGATAAACTGTGTTTAGTTTAATTGTGATTGTTATTTTCAAAGTTCTTTTTATTATTGGTTGTTTTCTATTTTTTGTTTATGATATCTTTGGTTCCTGATACTGGTCCTGGGTTGGTCTGTGTTATTGTGCTTCTTGTGTTGTGTGTTGGTGTAGTTTTTCTGTCTGTTGTTGTTTATTTTTTAATTTTTAATTTTATTTTAAAAAAAAAAAAAAAAAAAAAAAAATTTTTTTTTTTTTTTTTTTTTTTTTTTTGAGTTAGTTTGTGGGGTTTTGTGTTTTTGTTTTTGTTTTATGGTAGTTTAGTTTCGGAACACCCTCTGGGTGGTCCGAGGGGGGATGTGTAGTATATTTCTGTAGTATGTATGATCTATGTATGAATATGTGGTATGTTTTAGACACACACACATGCCAGGGCATGCAGGGACACAGATGACCAGCAGGGACCTTTGGGGGTTGGGGAGGGACACACATGCACGCTGGCCCCTCCCCTCTGAAAGGGAAGGGGGAGAGACAGAGGCAAAGCGCTCTCTTCTCACCCAGGATCCACGGGGAACAGATGTAATGTATAAACCTGCCTGTAACTAATTAAATTATCTTAAACTAACTGTTCTTTGATTCATAATCAATAAGAATACACTACAATAGCTTCCTCCTTGTATCTCTCTGTCTATCTTTCCTGGTTTCTCTCACTCTTGCACTTGTTTACTCTCTTCCCTTCCCGGTCGGTGTTTGAGAGCCAGAGGAACTTCCTGTGTATGTTTCTTCCTCTCTCTGTGTGTTTTCTCTTATCATCCCTCCTTCCTCTCCTCCTATCTCCCGAGATGTCTGCTTTTGCTCTGAACTTGACTTTCTGTGACGCTGTGTGCTTTGGATGGTTCCAAGTTTGCATTTACATTTACATTGATGTCATTTAGCAGACGCCTTTATAGCATTTATGTCATTTATGTCATTTAGCAGACGCCTTTATCCAAAATGAATTATTACAGTAAGTACATTTGTGTGAATGTGTGTGAATCATCTATCCATCAGTCGTTTCAAGAAGAGTAATCTCTGCTCTGGCCCGGCGCCATTGGCAGTCATAATGCTGGAAGAAGGAAGAATTACGTTTGTGTATATTAGTGTGTATGTGTGCGTGTATGTGTACATGTGTGTATGTTTGTGTGTGTGTGTGTGTGTGTGTGTATGTATTTGTAACCTTGTATGCTTTTTCTTGTGTGTGCGTGTGTGTGTGTGTGCGTGTGTGTGTGTGTGTGTGTGTGTGTATGTTTGTGTGTGTATTTGTAAACTTGTATTCTTTTTCGTGTGTGTGTGTGCGTGCGTGTGTGTGTGTGTGTGTGTGTATGTTTGTGTGTGTATTTGTAAACTTGTATGCTTTTTCGTGTGCTTGCGAGCGCGTGTGTGTGTGTGTATGTTTGTATGTGTATTTCTAAACTTGCTATGCTATGCTTTTTCATGTGCTTCTTCATGTGCGTGCGTGCGTGCGTGTGTAACCGTATCCTCCCTGACGTCTGTTGCGTCCCTGTGTCCTGGCGTGACCTCAGTTTCACTTTGGGCTTTGGGTCTTGGCTGCAGGTCGCTTCTCCTCCCGACACACTGTCTCATCTTCCCTGTACTCACTTATTACTGGGCTGGAGCACCGGGCAGCAACACAGAGATAACTCTACATCTACATAACAGAGCTGGTATGGGATCAAAAGGTTTCTACTAACAGTACTATCAATGGAGAGAGAGAGAGAGAGAGAGAGAGAGAGAGAGAGAGAGAGAGAGAGAAGGGGGGGGAGAGAGAGAGGGGGGGGGGAGAGAGAGGGGGGGGGGAGAGAGGCAGAGAGAGAGAATAGGGGGTAGTGGTGGTCTAGTGGATAGTGAGTTGGACTTGGGATCGGAAGGTTGTGAGTTCAAATCCCGCCTGAAGCCACACCACTACTAGTGAGTAGGCAGGTAGAGGCAGGTAGACACAGAGACAGAATAACAGAGAGAGAGTGTGTAGATTTGGTGCAGAGTGAGTTCGTGACACTGTAGTCACTTATTACTGGGCTGGAGCACTGCACACTAACAGAGATATAACTCCCGTCTCCATCTACATAACAGTGCTGGTATGGTTTAAAAAGTGTTCTACTAACAGTACTATTAATGGTTTCGATCCGCCCATTGGATCTAATGGAGTGGACGTACTGTCACATTTTATGTCCTTTTAACGGGAGGTTTACAGGGATGAGTGTTTTACAGTTCCTGATGGTTTACAGTAGCTGGAGGCAATGCCCTGTGACTCTTTCACAGCTTAAGATAACAAGAGATGGTCTCGCTTCCCATGGAAAGTAGCACATGTATGTATGTGTTCTTTGTGCTGAATCAATGCATTAAACAACAACAACAACTGACAATTGACCGTTTTCATTTACTGGATCAAAATACTGGGTAAAATGATTGCAACCAAAAGAATGCTCCCCATATAGGGTACTGAACAATCGCCACTATGCAGATTTTGGAGTGAGGACACCCGAAGCAGTAATATTAATAATAATAATAATAAATAATTGTATCTATATAGCGATTTTCCAGGGATCAAAGACGCAGTAGAACATCTGTTTTGGTATTAGGGGGAGCGTTGGAGTAGGGGGCAAAAAGGGACAAGACATAATGCCAGCAATGCTATTGGATAGAACTGCCAGTTCTATTTACTCGTTTCAAAGCTAATCTTTTTCCCTATGAAATCAAAATCAAAAAGTGTTTTATCTGGGTTACACTGACACAAACACTTAGCACATAGAGGGCCTTTGCTCTGTGAGCCACCTACAATAAAATGGATTTATTCAAAAGATCAGTCAGGGCTCCTTTCATCCAATCAGCAATTTGTTACGCAGCTTTAAACTGTTAAACAGTCGTACAGAGGTCACCGTCCCTGCAGAGAAGAGGAAGGGGAAAAACAGGAAAATGGGAATACGCTGAGGAAGTGCAGAAGTAGTTCAGGGCGAGGATATTAACTCACAGTGTAGAACAGTTGTGGTTCTGGTTACAATCCCCCTTGGTATGGGTGTGTGTGTGTGTGTGTGTGTACGTGTGTGTGTGTGTGTGCGCGCATGTGCGGCCGTGTATGTGTGTTTGTGCATGTCACTACGGTGACTGAACCATCTGGCCTTCCTATGACCCCTGACTGGCCGCCATATCGACTGACTGACTGACTGACTGACTGACCCCTTCAGCAGACTGTTGCCTGCCTTTTCCACTGCGGTGGATGAACAGAGATGTAAAGTGTGTCACTGGCTCAGGAAACAGCAGAGGAAAGACCTTAATCCAGGCCAGATACCTCCCCCGTCCCTTCATAGACCCCTTCCTCCACCCCTGGTCCCTCCATTGACCCCCCCCGTCCCCCCATAGACCCCCCCATCCCCCCCGTCCCTCCATAGACCCCCCCGTCCCTCCATAGACCCCTTCCTCCACCCCTGGTCCCTCCATAGACCCCTTCCTCCACCCCTGGTCCCTCCATAGACCCCTTCCTCCACCCCTGGTCCCTCCATAGACCCCTTCCTCCACCCCTGGTCCCTCCATAGACCCCCCCATCCACCCATAGACCCCCCCATCCCCCCATAGACCCCCCCGTCCCCCCATAGACCCCCCCATCCCCCCCGTCCCTCCATAGACCCCGCGTCCCCCCATAGACTCCCCCCATCCCCCCCGTCCCCCCATAGACCCCCGCGTCCCCCCATAGACCCCCCCATCCCCCCATAGACCCCCCCGTCCCCCTATAGACCCCCCCATCCCTCCATAGACCCCCGTCCCCCCATAGACCCCTTCCTCCCCCCCTGGTCCCTCCACCGTATTCCTAACATACTGATACACCCACGCTTGCAGGTCCTGACACAAAACATGACCAACACACAGTCTTACAAGTTTGGACACACTTTCCCATTCAATTGAATGGTAAAAGTGTGTCCAACGGTTGACTGGTACTGTACCTCTACACTAATTCATGGGCGTCAACATCAGGATGACCTCTTTACGTGCTCATCAACTGGTGTAGCTAGCTACGTTTTGGCACTTGTTGACATTGCACAGAGTGAGAGGAAATGTCTCTGTGATTGAGCAATAAAAACACACCAGAGAGTAGACACTAGTCTAGAAATTATGGCAGCCAACACTGCCATAATTTCATTAGATAATGTCATCACATAAACATCATCCCGGCATGAGTTGGAGGAGACATAGTGGAGTTTTAGTTGAGAAGATTAACAATAAAAAACAGCTAAAAAATTATACACGCAAAACACCATCATAAACAAACAAACACATAACTCATAGAAACACCAATGAAGGACATGACAAATGGCGTCGTGTTAAACCTCAGATGTCTTTGACAAAGATCGTTTACTGGCATTTTGGTCCCAAAGAAGTGTTGGTATGACAGGAAGGTCTGTAGGGCAGAGAGGACTGGGTCCTTTAGAGAGGAGAAGGTCAGAGAGGACTGGGTCCTTTAGAGAGGAGAAGGTCAGAGAGGTCTAGGTCCCTTAAGCCGCTTTTCCACTACGGTGCTGACCTGGTGCTGACCCGGGTCAGCCCGCTTCGTTCCCCTTTTCCATTCGTCGTTCCAGGTCGCTTCGGTCCCAGGTCAGCTCGCTTCTTTAGCTCCACATCAGAGCAGGGTCTAAAATGTCATATCCGGGTCTCTTTGCCAGGCTGCGTGTGACGTGTGACGCTGCACACCGTTGATTGGTCAATGGAAAATCGTCATCCCATGTCCCATCCCATATTATTTCTTCACTAACCGCCATCTTGAAATACCACATTCACTCTAGGAAAATGTCACTACATTTTCTGTAATAGCTTATTAATAAAGATTCTGAAAATTAAGCTGACCATCGTATTATCTTAGTTTAATTAATGTCATTTCAATGAATCATATAACTTTTATTTACAACAAGCACAACACAAAAATCGCTATTATGCACCGTGTTTGTCCGTGAATAACACCGGCTGTGGAGGTGGTACAAACACAATACTCCTTTGCTAACTTCACCATCTGTCTACGGTCATTTTGAGCCCTTAACCACCGCGCTGACACCCCGAGAAATATGCTTTTAACCGTAAACTCGATGAACCGGGAGTTCGCCCGCAGCCGTCCAGCCATTTTCGCCGTTCACTCATGAGTCAAATGCCGGTTTTAACAGGGAATTCGCTCCGCGCTGTGTCCACGGTGATAGGAGTGGAGGATCGACTCCATTCAAAAACTTTTGAATTCCCTGGCTTCTCCTCTTTCCGGACATGTTTGAATTGTTATCCTAACCCCCGGTAAACCGAAGTTATTAACCCGCAAACGGCACCGTGTTTGTCTGTGAATAACACCGGCTGTGTCATGAGTCAAATGCCGGTAGATTCGCGTCTTGTCGGCGTTTCCCGATGATGATACTACAGTTCATAAAGCAGACAAGTGAAGGCAGTGGTTTTAAGGGTTCAAAAAACATGACTTTATTATGTGTACATAGCTTCCTCTCTCTCTTTCTCTTTCTCTCCAAAAAAATCACGGCTGTTGCTGTGTACACCCGGAAGCTTTTTGCCAGGCTGCGTGTGACGCGTAACTCCGCCTACTATCGTCTACTCCTCCTACTAGTCCGGGTCGGTTTGTGTATAATGGAAAACCAGAACAGATCAAAGTGACCCGACCTGACCTCGAACTGATCCGAACTGCACTAACGCGGGCTGCTGATGGAAAAGCACCATTAGAGAGGAGAAGGTCAGAGAGGTCTATTGTTTTCCAAGACTGCAGTGTCTACACATTTGCACTCTGAACAAAGACACTTACAAGGAGGTGCCCAAGTTGATGGTATAACCGAGACTTGCAACCCTCAAACTTTGCGGGTTCGAGTCGGCTTTGGGGCAATTGTGACAAAAGTGCTTTTGTTTGCTAATTTTTGTTGCTATTGCTAATACCTGCCCTGACAACCATGTCCTCACCCACTCGAGGGGAACTCTAAAGCCTATAGGGCATGGTTCTAACTCGGTTAGTACAACGTTTCTAGCAGGGCATAGAGGATCCACGTACATCTTCAGATTGACGCATATTACTGTCTGCTGTATTGGAATGCTATAGATACAAACTCTCTAACCCTAAACATAACATATTTGTACAGAGTTTGTATCTATATAGCATTCCAATACAGCAGACCGTAATATACGTCAATCTGAAGATGTACGTGGATCCTCTATTTTCCGTTCTCAGTAACTAAAGTCATGCCAAACCAACCAGATAAGATCGCTGAAAGATTTAACCACTACGGAAAAAGTATTTGCGTCACAGCGTTCTGTGTTCACAAGACTTCACGGCATCACAGGACAAGGCATTCAAAATATGTTATGGGGCCAATGCAAATCAGATATGATTATAAGTGATCACAGAAGAAAAATAAAACGTTGTTTTTGGAGGACGAGATGGAACACTTCAGGGCCAATTCAATTATTTTCTAAAACCACTTCAAAATTAAGTTTATAAATCTTTTTAATTTAATTAAAAAACCTTCCTGACTTGGTGGTGTTGTTAAGCCGCTTCTCACAGGAAGGACCGTCTGATGTGTGTTTGTGGTGGAGGAGGACCAGCAGCTAGGAAACTCAATCACAGATCACAAGATGGTATAGTGGGCCTCTGGTAGAAGTTGTCCTTTGTTCGTTTGTTCACTTTGTTCATTTGGCTACAGCGACTTTGGCGAGTCACACCATTTTGATTGGCCAGGACGGTGCAAACGAACAGCTCTCTGGTCAACAAACGAAAGAAAATTAGTTCACAATTTCATTATCATTGTATTTGTAAGAACCTAAGACGTTTGATTCAAGTCCAACAATTGTCGTTTAGGTCAAAGCAGGTGTATTTTGGGCGATACTTTCTATTTTCCTAAAACAGTTTCCCACATGCCATAAGGCCATAAGGCCATGCCGTATGATTTGTATAATGAACGTTATATAAAGTTGTTTTTTTGTGGCTGAGTCAAACAAGCTTTCAAGACCTGTTATTTGAGAATAGCTCCTAGCTATCTGCCATCATAATGTATCTGTTACGGTACATTTGGGAATACGGTACATGTGGGAAAACTAGGGTTAAGGTTAGGTGCTAGGCAGTGGTGTAGTCTACGTGATACGCAGGACTACGCCGTATACCCACTAGGAAAGGACAAGGATTTCCGTATACCCACTTAAAAATGTGTGAGGATACGTAACAGCGTTTTGTGACAGAACTTTCACACTTTCATTCATGAAATTCACCCCATCTGTGTTACAAAACACTTGACTTTTGGACCATTGGGACTGACTATAGCGTCATATACCATCAACGGGGGGAAATGCGACATGAAATATGTCAAAATGCAGCACTATCATGCACAGATCAGCCTTATATAACATGTAATGTAATGTATATAAAGTTAGACAGGGAGCGCAGATTTAATTTTATGGCGTTCCCAAATGAACGATATGAGGCTGGGAGGGGAAAATCACAGTATACCCACTATAAAAAACTAGACTACACTACTGGTGCTAGGGTGACTTGGTACATGCTGGCATGTCTAACCCTAACCCTAACCCTAACCCTAACCTTAACCCTAGCATCCTAGCACCTAACCCTAACCCTAGTTTTCCCACATGTACCGTAACATATAGAACTGAGAGGAATAGTCAACCAAAGCATACATGGAATCCCCTGTGAATCCTGTTAGGTGAATCGCTCCATCTGTAAAGCCCTATTCTCAAACTACATCAGACGAAAACGTGCAGGTGGTATGTGATCTTCACTGGGAACTGTCTGTAGGAAATCCTGCCAAAGACCTCTTCCATCCTCCCTGACTAACCATCGCAAGCAGATGTATCCACCTGTTTGAAAATGAGAGCTTTAAGCCCACTAAAAATACTCTCTCTGTACGTTCTGCCTCGGCTCTTTGGATAGTTTCCTGAACCTTTTCTCACCAGGGCTGTGAGTGTATATATAATATAGCTTCATGTAACCAATAGACCTATTTTTCCCTGATCACTACTCTTTTGCTTTGTGTTATTTGGAAGAGCGTTCATACTTGGTGTAGTGCAAAACCCAGCTGGTCGCCACATGTTAGCGCAACAAGAAGGAAAGCACCATTTCCTCTGGAGGGTCTATAGGGGGAGCTCATACCCTTACCAAAGTGAGAGAGACAGAGACAGAGACAGAGACAGAGAGAGAGAGAGAGAGAGAGAGAGAGAGAGGGGGGGAGAGAGAGAGAGAGGGAGAGAGAGAGAGAGAAAGAGAGAGAGAGAGAGAGAGGGAGAGGGGGAGGGAGAGGGAGAGGGGGAGGGAGAGAGAGCTAGGTCCTATGGCATTAATCTATCATCATCACCAATAAAACATTTAATATACATAAACATAATCATTTCCTCCATTCCACACTTTCATTATAGAGTTCATTATTTACAATAACCAACCACTTGCTAGGGAAAGACATCACCCCCAAACACACAACGCTACGTATACAGCCTGGAGCGGTGGTGACACAATGGAGACTGAATTAACCAACCATTCCTCACTGTCACTCTCATGAGAAACTGGCCGACGTCCAGCTAACCAGACGCCTCCGGGTACCGTATCAGCTCTGGGACGCGGCGGCGACGACACTGCAGAACCAGTGAACCCTCCCGGGACACCAGTGACATAATGGGAATCTTCACATCCTCACATCTTCACATCCCAGATCTGAGACCAGAGGGAAGAGACAGGAGCGGCACCAGCCTCCGCTCTCGTCCGTCACGACAGATCATACTGGGTGGTTAGACAGAGTCCTACTCTGGGTGGTTAGGTAGAGTCATACTGGGAGGTTAGGTAGAGTCTTACTGGGTGGTTAGGTAGAGTCTTACTGGGAGGTTAGGTAGAGTCTTACTGGGAGGTTAGGTGGTTAGGTAGAGTCTTACGGGGAGGTTAGGTGGTTAGGTAGAGTCTTACTGGGAGGTTAGGTAGAGTCTTACTGGGAGGTTAGGTGGTTAGGTAGAGTCATACTGGGAGGTTAGGTGGTTAGGTAGAGTCTTACTGGGTGGTTAGGTAGAGTCTTACTGGGTGGTTAGGTGGTTAGGTAGAGTCTTACTGGGAGGTTAGGTAGAGTCTTACTGGGTGGTTAGGTAGAGTCTTACTGGGAGGTTAGGTGGTTAGGTAGAGTCATACTGGGAGGTTAGGTAGAGTCTTACTGGGTGGTTAGGTAGAGTCTTACTGGGAGGTTAGGTAGAGTCTTACTGGGAGGTTAGGTAGAGTCTTACTGGGTGGTTAGGTAGAGTCTTACTGGGAGGTTAGGTGGTTAGGTAGAGTCTTACTGGGAGGTTAGGTAGAGTCTTACTGGGTGGTTAGGTAGAGTCTTACTGGGAGGTTAGGTAGAGTCATACTGGGAGGTTAGGTAGAGTCTTACTGGGAGGTTAGGTAGAGTCTTACTGGGAGGTTAGGTAGAGTCTTACTGGGAGGTTAGGTGGTTAGGTAGAGTCTTACTGGGAGGTTAGGTAGAGTCATACTGGGAGGTTAGGTAGAGTCTTACTGGGTGGTTAGGTAGAGTCTTACTGGGAGGTTAGGTAGAGTCATACTGGGAGGTTAGGTAGAGTCATACTGGGAGGTTAGGTAGAGTCTTACTGGGTGGTTAGGTGGTTAGGTAGAGTCTTACTGGGAGGTTAGGTGGTTAGGTAGAGTCATACTGGGAGGTTAGGTAGAGTCTTACTGGGTGGTTAGGTAGAGTCTTACTGGGAGGTTAGGTAGAGTCATACTGGGAGGTTAGGTAGAGTCTTACTGGGTGGTTAGGTGGTTAGGTAGAGTCTTACTGGGAGGTTAGGTGGTTAGGTAGAGTCATACTGGGAGGTTTGGTAGAGTCTTACTGGGAGGTTAGGTGGTTAGGTAGAGTCATACTGGGAGGTTAGGTAGAGTCTTACTGGGAGGTTAGGTGGTTAGGTAGAGTCATACTGGGAGGTTTGGTAGAGTCTTACTGGGAGGTTAGGTAGAGTCTTACTGGGAGGTTAGGTAGAGTCTTACTGGGAGGTTAGGTAGAGTCTTACTGGGAGGTTAGGTAGAGTCTTACTGGGTGGTTAGGTAGAGTCTTACTGGGTGGTTAGGTAGAGTCTTACTGGGAGGTTAGGTAGAGTCTTACTGGGTGGTTTGGTAGAGTCTTACTGGGAGGTTAGGTAGAGTCTTACTGGGTGGTTAGGTAGAGTCTTACTGGGTGGTTAGGTAGAGTCTTACTGGGAGGTTAGGTAGAGTCTTACTGGGAGGTTAGGTAGAGTCTTACTGGGTGGTTAGGTAGAGTCATACTGGGAGGTTAGGTAGAGTCTTACTGGGTGGTTAGGTAGAGTCTTACTGGGAGGTTAGGTAGAGTCTTACTGGGAGGTTAGGTAGAGTCTTACTGGGAGGTTAGGTAGAGTCTTACTGGGTGGTTAGGTGGTTAGGTAGAGTCTTACTGGGAGGTTAGGTAGAGTGATACTGGGAGGTTAGGTAGAGTCTTACTGGGAGGTTAGGTGGTTAGGTAGAGTCTTACTGGGAGGTTAGGTGGTTAGGTAGAGTCTTACTGGGAGGTTAGGTAGAGTCTTACTGGGAGGTTAGGTAGAGTCTTACTAGGTGGTTAGGTAGAGTCTTACTGGGAGGTTAGGTAGAGTCTTACTGGGTGGTTTGGTAGAGTCTTACTGGGAGGTTAGGTAGAGTCATACTGGGTGGTTAGGTAGAGTCTTACTGGGAGGTTAGGTAGAGTCTTACTGGGAGGTTAGGTAGAGTCATACTGGGTGGTTAGGTAGAGTCTTACTGGGAGGTTAGGTAGAGTCTTACTGGGAGGTTAGGTAGAGTCTTACTGGGAGGTTAGGTAGAGTCTTACTGGGAGGTTAGGTAGAGTCTTACTGGGAGGTTAGGTAGAGTCTTACTGGGAGGTTAGGTAGAGTCTTACTGGGAGGTTAGGTAGAGTCTTACTGGGAGGTTAGGTAGAGTCTTACTGGGTGGTTAGGTAGAGTCTTACTGGGAGGTTAGGTAGAGTCTTACTGGGTGGTTAGGTAGAGTCTTACTGGGAGGTTAGGTAGAGTCTTACTGGGTGGTTAGGTAGAGTCTTACTGGGAGGTTAGGTGGTTAGGTAGAGTCTTACTGGGAGGTTAGGTAGAGTCTTACTGGGTGGTTAGGTAGAGTCTTACTGGGAGGTTAGGTAGAGTCTTACTGGGAGGTTAGGTGGTTAGGTAGAGTCTTACTGGGAGGTTAGGTAGAGTCTTACTGGGAGGTTAGGTAGAGTCTTACTGGGAGGTTAGGTAGAGTCTTACTGGGTGGTTAGGTAGAGTCTTACTGGGTGGTTAGGTAGAGTCTTACTGGGAGGTTAGGTAGAGTCTTACTGGGAGGTTAGGTAGAGTCTTACTGGGAGGTTAGGTAGAGTCTTACTGGGAGGTTAGGTAGAGTCTTACTGGGAGGTTAGGTAGAGTCTTACTGGGAGGTTAGGTAGAGTCTTACTGGGAGGTTAGGTAGAGTCTTACTGGGTGGTTAGGTAGAGTCTTACTGGGAGGTTAGGTAGAGTCTTACTGGGTGGTTAGGTGGAGTCTTACTGGGTGGTTAGGTGGAGTCTTACTGGGAAGTTAGGTAGAGTCTTACTGGGAGGTTAGGTAGAGTCATACTGGGAGGTTAGGTGGTTAGGTAGAGTCTTACTGGGAGGTTAGGTAGAGTCTTACTGGGAGGTTAGGTAGAGTCATACTGGGAGGTTAGGTAGAGTCTTACTGGGTGGTTAGGTGGAGTCTTACTGGGTGGTTAGGTAGAGTCTTACTGGGAGGTTAGGTAGAGTCTTACTGGGAGGTTAGGTAGAGTCTTACTGGGTGGTTAGGTGGTTAGGTAGAGTCTTACTGGGTGGTTAGGTAGAGTCTTACTGGGAGGTTAGGTAGAGTCTTACTGGGAGGTTAGGTAGAGTCTTACTGGGTGGTTAGGTAGAGTCTTACTGGGTGGTTAGGTAGAGTCTTACTGGGTGGTTAGGTAGAGTCTTACTGGGAGGTTAGGTAGAGTCTTACTGGGTGGTTAGGTAGAGTCTTACTGGGAGGTTAGGTAGAGTCTTACTGGGAGGTTAGGTAGAGTCTTACTGGGAGGTTAGGTAGAGTCATACTGGGAGGTTAGGTAGAGTCTTACTGGGAGGTTAGGTAGAGTCTTACTGGGAGGTTAGGTAGAGTCTTACTGGGAGGTTAGGTAGAGTCTTACTGGGAGGTTAGGTAGAGTCTTACTGGGTGGTTAGGTAGAGTCTTACTGGGAGGTTAGGTAGAGTCTTACTGGGTGGTTAGGTGGAGTCTTACTGGGTGGTTAGGTGGAGTCTTACTGGGAAGTTAGGTAGAGTCTTACTGGGAGGTTAGGTAGAGTCTTACTGGGAGGTTAGGTAGAGTCATACTGGGAGGTTAGGTAGAGTCTTACTGGGTGGTT
>NC_137690.1:70065141-70092641 GCF_963989245.1 Nansenia antarctica
GGACTTCAACCGTGGCACTGACTATACCCTATAGAGTCTGAGCTGAAAACTATAATAATAATAATAATAATTATTATTATTATTATTATTATTATTATTATTATTATTATAATACGTAATAATTAATACCTAAATAAAAAACTAACTAACTAAATAATAATAATAATAATAATAATAATAATAGTAGTACTTAATAAGTAACACCTAAATAACAAACTAACTAACTGCACTCTTTGTGCAGAGCCTTTGTGCAGAGCCTGATTCTGGGTGCAGACTTGACCATAGGGCGCATGGAGGTTCATAGCGGGGAGACAAGATCTGACAGGTATGTAGGTCCGGTACCATCTAGGGCTTTGTACACATGGGGCCTAATTTATAAAAATAAAAAAAGTACAACACGGGTAAGACTAAATTTGATCCAAAGTACTTTCTATAAATGAGGCCCCAGGAAATACTGCAGCTGTGAGCCTGTGACTTCCTAAAATGTGCCTGAATCATCTGGAAAAACCTGCCGTGGTGCCATGATGGCATCTCCCGTCTCCTGCAACTACCCAACCAGTCACTCACCCCGGGGGTGACGGTCCTGTCTGTGAAACAGGATGACCAACAACGTTAAGCCTCCTGGAATAACAACCTCCTCTCAGACCCCTTGGTTAGAGAAGCTCCTGACTTCAGTTGGTCATCATTCCCGGCGGCGTGCCTCCCAGACTGCCTCCACTGACTACGCACACACACACACACACACACACACACACACAGGGTCAGAGCTGGGCTAAGTCCCTGTTTTGATGCAGCGGCGTTCCGGGAAAATAATTTGTTTCTCTCTTTTTTCTCTCTTTTCTTTCATTCCTTTGTTTACTTTTCCAGGTCCAGGCTCCTATCCTCATGTCTGGGAGAGTCGTGGCTCGAGGGTTTTCCCACCAGAGTGTCTGACTGGTGACTGGGCAGGACGGTTGATTGGTTGGTTGGTCCTTTTTTCCGGCCACTGCCGTGGCACAGAGGGCCAGAGCGCATTTTTGGGTGATTTGTCGACAGGACATATTAATGTTCCCAAACACTTCCCAGGGTCATCAAAGAGTTGGAGGCACTGCAGGGGGGGGGACCGTGGTTAACATGGGGGAGAATGGGCCGAGTGTCACAGACCTGGCGCAGGGTAGTTTGATGTCATCAAAACCAGAGGAAAATATGACTGTGTGTGTGTGTGTGTGTGTGTGTATGGGTGTATGGGGGTGTGTGTGTGTGTATGTGTGTGTGTGTATGGGTGTATGGGTGTGTGTGTGTGTGTATGTGTGTGTGTGTGTGTGTGTGTGTGTGCGTGTGTGGGGGTATATATGTGTGTGTGTGTGTGTGTGTGTGTATATGTGTGTGTGTGTGTGTATGGGTGTGTATGTGTGTGCGTGTGTGTTTGTGTGTGTGCGTGCGTGCATGTGCAAGCTCGCATGTGTGTGTGTGTGTGTGTGCGTGTGTGCGTTTGTGCGTGTGCAAGCGTGTATGTTTGTGTGTGTGTGTGTGTGTGTGTGTGTGTGTGCGTGCGTGCGTTTGTGCGTGTGCAAGCGTGTATGTCTGTGTGTGTGTGTGTGTGCGTGTGTGTGTGTGTGTGTGTGTGTGTGCGTGCGTGCGTTTGTGCGTGTGCAAGCGTGTATGTCTGTGTGTGTGTGTGTGTGTGTGTGCGTGTGTGTGTGTCAGTGAAATTAGGTCTCATTTGGAGCAGACAGACAGTCTGTCTGTCATCACTCTTGCAGGGTAAGTAAACACTCAAAGAGGAGCGTGTTTTCTGAGTGTTCCCACCCCCTAGGCAGGTCCTCTCATGCCACAGTCCAACGTTCCTGTGTTCTTTCCTCCTCTGTGGAAAGAGTTGTTTTCAGGACACTTCTTAGGATACAGAGAAATATTCGTTTTGGAACAGTTCCTGAAATCTTTCAACTGTACAGGCAGAGAAGCTATAGGGCAGATGGAAAAAGGAATGCACTGTACACACACTTCACTTCACTTCACCAGAGACGGTAGTGACCTACTTCTGTTAGTCAGTTAGCTGTGAGTCAAACAAGCTTGGTTTAATTACGATTGGCAGCTGCGAGAGCCAATCAGTGATGGAATGAATGACAGATTCCTGTCTGATCCTGTCGCCCCCCCCCCCCCCCCCCCCCCCCCCCGCACGCGCAAGCCGGTCCCAGTGGTGTAAGATTTAGACTGCTGGGAAACAGCCCAATTAGGCCAATCATTAAGAACTGGTTTTCCCCAAACCTAGTGATGGTGACTGATCAAGTTAACACTAGAAGAACCACGGGTGGGGTAATTTTACCCCAAGTGAGGAAAAATAAAATTATACCTTTTGCACTCGATCAAATTTCAGGACCCTCCTTTCATGACTTTTCCTAGATATGTGTGTTCTACCACCCAGTATCCTTCACAAAATCACATCAGGATAAGCTAGTATAAAGCTATTTTGCAGTTTTTCTGTGTAGGGAGCAGGGTAATTTACAAGCGGCCAACTAGTGGTCATTGTGTGTAAATAGCAGATTTCCATTCTAAAGAGGGGTTAGTCATTTGACCCCCAAGGTGGCTCATTTAGTAGGTAACGCACGGCTGTTCCAGTGTTAACATCTCCAAGACATACCAACCTGTATGCTAATCGGTTTGACGGTTCTTGCCACATTTAATGATTAGCATAAAACACTACAGGAGCTGAGGTAAACTCAGTCCTTGGTTCAGACCACTCCGCTGGACCCAGATGACCTCGCTCTGCTGCCTGAAACACAAGTAAAGGATTCCTTAAATACAGACGTTGCTGCTGACCTTTATTTTCTTACAGTGGTCATAGAGGCCCCATCTCATCCCAGATAATACTTTTTTTCCCTCTCCAGTTCTCCAGAAGTCAGCCAATGTCACCCCACCGCGCACATTAAGGTCTGGCTGACCTTAATGTGTGAGTACAACTGTGCCATGGCTGGAGAATCACGCTAGCTAACGTCCTCCACTCGCCCCACACACAACCTGTCGAGAACCATGGCCAAGCTAAGGCTATGGCCCCCTCCCACATGCTAGCTACAACCAAACCATCATAGTGTGTGTGCGTGCGTGCGTGTGTGCGTGTGTACGTGGGTGCGTGGGTGCGTGTGTGATTTATGTGTGTTTACAGTATGTTTGTTTATGTGTGTTTATATGTAAGTAGGGTTGTTGAAAGTAGGCCACCGTTTTAGCATGTGTGTACAACTAAACGGAAAGAAAAATTAGTAGCTAGCCATGGGTTTCTATATTATCACGGGTTCGTCCACAGAATACCTAAATACCTCAAACCAAAACACATGTGTTTTCTAGGAGCAGAAAAACAGGAATGTTTTCACGTGCAGATGCACCTCTTCCTGATGAGAACCACATGGCAGCGTCCCGCTCTGCTCCGTGCGGTGCTGCAGCCAGGCCAGTGTTGCCAGATATGGGGGGTATTCCCGCCCAATTGGGCTAATTATGATCACACTGGGCGGCTTTTAGACTGTGGTGGTTAGGCTGGAAAACTATCCCATCTGGCAACACTGATGAGCCAGGTTCCTCGGGTCTGCTGTTAGGCTAACACCGCGCGTGGCGCTGTGACACGTTTATACCCATGACTGAGCGATCCCGGGATGGGACAAAAACATGTGTGTGTGTGTGTGTGTGTGTGTGTGTGTGTGTGTGTGCGTGTGTGCGTGTGTGTGTGTGTGTGTCTCTGTTCTTTGGACTGACTGTCCCTCGCATGCTGTCCACAGCTGGAAAAGGGAGGCCATGATATGATAGTGTGTTTTGGCTCTGCTTTGATTGACAGGTAACACACACCCTCACTCTCACTCTCACTCTCGAAGTCTTACACACATATGTATAGGTCAGTAATACACCAGACAAGAAGCACATCTGTTTACCCATTGGGGAAACAAGCCTTACAATCCTTTAATGAGTGTGTATGCCCTTCCTAACTCTGACTGTTCCTATATCAAAGCAGTAGACAACACACACGCACGCACACACACACACGCATGCACGGACACACGCACACACGCACGCTTGCACGCGCACACACACACACACGCACGCACGCGCACACACACACACACACACACACACACACACACACACACACACCCAAACACACACACACACACACACACACACACACACAGCCCCAGGGTGTACCAGATCAGTCCCCACCCAGCCTGGGTAAACATGGTCCAGGCCTCCCTGGGGGGCCGCGCTCCTGGCCCAGTCTCTCCTCTCAGCAGGGTTTACTAGTGGGCTTGCATCAGCCAAGTCCAACTCTTGATATCCCTCATACTTACCAGTGGGCCTGCTTCAGCAAGTCCACCTCTTGATATTCCTCATACTTACTAGGCCCTGTAGGAGAAAATTATTATTTCAATAAGACATTTTGTGCTGCTTTGAGGAAACGACTGTCTGAAGGAGAATCAACATAAGCTATAGAAACTGACCCCACTGGTCAGCTCCACATTTGCCCACATTTGAAGAGCTCACCTCCTTTTGTATCCAATAGCCTGTTTAACACCAACCCGACTCAGGACAATGTAGGTGCACAACAGGGGAGAGGCCGTCCTTTTCTCTCCCTCCAAGTGTCCCCTCCTCACCATTGTTCTCAAGAGAGGAAGGGAGGGCCTCACATCCTCCGTCTTTCATCCTCATCTTCACTGAAAATGTGACCACCTCTTATCAGTGATTGGTCTAGGCTATTACCTAAAGGAGGGACTATTACTGTGTATAAAGATGTATGCTTTTTTGAGGACGTTTCACTGTTAAAGACTTGTCTTGACATGCTTGTAAACTGTTCTCCTTTTGCAAAAGATAATTAAACACCTTTTCTATATGCAATCTGAAGAAGGCAGGCTGCCCTTTTGATATTTGATATTTAGATACTTAAATATATCTTTTACAGCTTCAGCAAGTCCAACTCTTGATATTCCCCATACTTACTAGTGGGCCTGCTTCAGCAAGTCCAACTCTTGATATTCCCCATACTTACTAGTGGGCCTGCTTCAGCAAGTCCAACTCTTGATTGATTGATTGATTGAAAACTTTATTAGAAGATTTGCAGAAGTAGGTACATGAAAGTACATATTACATACAAGGTCAACTAACAGGATAAAAACCCAAGAAAGCCACTGGCTTATTTCAATTGGGGTCCTTGATTCTCAATTCATCGTTACATGTAAGACAGACAAAAAAGCTAGTACTATCTACAAGATAATACAGACAAATAACTATTACTATCTACAAGATAAACACACATCCATCATGGGAAGAACAATACAACAAAACATAAGGTATGTACAGCGGGTAGGACAGGTGGGGACATACACCACAGGTGGGGGCGGGGGACAAAACACAAAGTATGTACAGTGGGTAGTTCGGGTCTTTTAATCTGATTTTTGATTTAGATTTTGGGTCTTTTAATCTGATTGGGTCTTTTAATCTGATTTTTGATTTAGATTTTGATTTAGATTCTGATTTTTTTCTTGATATTCCCTTGATATATTTCTTATTCATGGGCTTGCTTCAGTGCTTCAGCAACTTTCTTTTTTTTCAACTACCTGGGCATCACCTTTTCTTCTCATCACCAGTCATGACTGCTTTACTCACTCATACTGATTAACCTCTTAATTCTATTGATCTATCTGTACCTCCCCTCTGTCATCTACCCATCCTCTATGTCTATCTATTTTTCCTTCTGTATCCTACGGTATACGTTTCTCTCCTCTATCTGGATATCCTAAGCTCTGATATTTGATCCATCCTATCTCACTTTCTTTCAACGACTCAGCCATCCTCCTTGTTTCCTATTGCCAGTCACTGTTGCTTTCTCAGCTAATACTTACGTATGAAACTCTAAGGGCCGGTTTCACAGACAAGGCTTAAGCCTAGTCCTGGACTAAATCACACATTTAATGTAAAATCTCCATTGAAGATGTTTTTTAGTCCAGGATTAGGCTTAAGCCTTGTCTGTGAAACTGGCCAAACAATTGATCTATCCAGTACTGAAGTTGTAAAAGAAAATCAGGGGGGGATGGTGGATTTTATCATATGGGGACAATTTTAGCATCCCCACAGCGTCAGTGACTTCAGTGTCAGTGACTTAGTAAAAATGTCATTGCATGTGTGCCGTGTCCCCCCCCTCGCCCACAGTATTTTACTCAATGTGCGCAAAACTAAATGTTGAAATAGCAGTAATACCACGTTTATTGATAAAATGACAAAGTGGATGGAAAGGGGGGATGGCAGTTTTAGATTTCTACCGTTTTTATTTCAGGGGGGATGCCATCCCCCCTCAACTCGAGTGCTGGATCTATCTATCCCTCCCCTTTTCATCTATGCATCCCCTCTTTCATCTCTCTATCTATATGCTACCCTCTGCCTATCTTTTATTAGTCCATCCTACCATATCACTTTCTTTCAACTACCCAGCGATGTATCAAACAAACATCTTTCAACGTTTTCCGCTCCCAAAATAAGACTTTCCAAGCCCACGAGTCCAGCGGTTTCTGGTTTCCTCTGGAACTTCTTTTCCAATTTAATATAATTTGTTTATTCCAAACCGTTCCAACCCTACGACCTTTTAGCTTTTCACACCAAGCCAACTTTAAAACTCGCCGACCAAACCATCTTGAACCGCTACCATAATAAGACAATAATATCTCCCTTTCTTTCAACTTTACCCAGAAAATCGGTCTGTCCCCCTAGTCCAAACCATCTTTAAACTTTTTTCCACTACCGAAAATAAGACTTTGCAAGACCAAACAGTTTCTTCTGGAATTTATTGTTGTAATTTGATCTATTTATCCGCTGAGAATGTGTGTGTGGCAGGAGTCGGGAACTATGGCAGTGGCTGCTGGGTAAAACATTCCTGGCATTTATTTTTTCAGCACGACGTGTAAGTTACAGTTGATGTACGATATACTGTACACTCCAAGGGGCTCACACGCACATAAACACAGATACACACACACACACACACACACACACACACACACGAACAAACAGACAGATACTTATCATCATTATCATTACTAACAGAATACAGTAACTGTTGTTGTCACTGCCTACAGCTAGCTAAGCGAAGCTAACTGCTTAAAAAAAACCACTATTATACAGTATCAGCGTATCACAATCCATCATGAAGATTCTCGCATGACATTTATTGTGGAGAGCAGTATCCAATTACTGTACTCGTGCATACCACATGACATAGTATATACTGTATTTTATGTCCCGATATGAGACAACATACTGTGCTCGAAAAACACACATTCTCCAGTGCTGTAAAATGCCCGTGGCTGTGGGAGAGAGTTGGCCAAAGCTACAAATGGAAAAACCCCAATGTTGGATTTCATTGTGCCACAGTGGTCATCAAGCCTGTTATTCAAGATTTTTAATGAGCCTTTGTGGCCCCGGTCGCATTGGTGACCTAGTTTTTACAGGGCCAGAAAGGTAACGTAAACAGATTGCAATAGTTTACATGACGCTCGACCTCATCCTCATCCTCCCTGTAAGAGGGAGAGCGAGTCGGTCAGGAACGTCCAATAACAGGGGAGGATCAAATTGGACAGACACCAGCACAGCAGTGATTCTGTCCTGTCAGTCTCTGCGGTTCTGGCCCCGTACCGACAACTGAGCAAAGTCTGTTAGTATTCAGAACAATTTGGAGCACAGACATCACAAGGAAGTGATTATGCATAGGCAGATGATGCCATGAGTCAAAAACAGGCCTCAGCAATTACCCACTCAACACATTCATGTTACCTCATTGATCCAGGAGGACGTCGGAACGGCACATTCTTTATCAGACAGGGCCCGTCCAAATAATGTAGAACAAATGCTCGCGTTCGTCCGTCGTTTCTTGTTTCAACCCAGTTGTAGACTAACTGTCTGCTTTCAGGGGGTAGAAGAATGTTGGCTGAACTCCTACACACTCAGGCAGGCAGGCAGGCTCAGGTTATGGGGGCAAGCTTGTTTATGTGTGTGTGTGTGTGTGGGGGGTGTGTGTGCGTGTGTGTGGTGTGTGTGTGTGTGTGTGTGTGTGTGCGTGTGTGTGTATGGTGTGTGTGTGTGTGTGTGTGGTGTGTGTGTGCGTGTGTGTGTGTGTGTATGTGCGTGAATGCGTGAATACGTGCGTCCGTCCGTGTGTGTGTGTGTGTGCGCGTGTGTGTGTGTGTGTGTGTATGGTGTGTGTGTGTGTGTGGTGTGTGTGTGCGTGTGTGTGTATGTGCGTGAATGCGTGAATACGTGCGTCCGTCCGTGTGTGTGTGTGCGTGTGTGTGTGTGTGTGTGTGTGTATGGTGTGTGTGTGTGTGTGGTGTCTGTGTGTGTGAGTGTGTGTGTGTGTGTATGTGCATGAATGAGTGAATGCGTGAATACGTGCGTCCGTCCGTGTGTGTGTGTGTGTGTGTGTGTGTGTGCGTGTATGGGTAGTGTGTGCGTGTGTGTGAATGCGTGAATGCATGATTACGTGCGTCCGTCCGTGTGTGTGTGTGTGTGTGTGTGTGTGTGTATGTGCGTGAATGTGTGAATATGTGTGTGTGTGTGTGTGTGTGAGTGTGAGTGTGTGCGTGTGCGTGTGCGTGTGCGTGTGCGTGTGTGTGTGTGTGTGTATGTGCGTGAATGCATGAATACGTGCGTCCGTGTGTGTGTGTGTGCAGTTAGAGTCTCTCCTAGGCTAGATATATGGTATAGAAGTCCAGTCTCTTACTATTGGGCGAAACACAGAGTTGGACAAAATGCTCAAGCAGTCCCCAGTCAATTGAGGTTCACCTGAGGCTGTACTGTGAATGTTAGCATGTTAGTGTAACACAATAATCCTCGATCCGCACGAGTATAAACTAGAATGATGTGGTAATGTTGAGTATTAAAACACGGTCCTAACAACAGGGAATATCTGGGGGAATACCGTTAGACTGTGGTGTGGTACAGTGAGAAACTCAACACACATTACATCGAATGTTGATATGCCAAGATATGGGCTCAACGTACAGTACGTGTGACACTGATATGTGTTCCCCATAACGAGGAAGCGGTGAGGACCGTACAGTGCATACAGCCTCATACTGTGTCGGGTTGGGTTGGGCAAGGTTCATTCCAAACCACATACTGTGACAGAGGGGAGTGAGGAGATGTATGCTAAATCACTAGAACCAGTACCAATGGGGAGACCTTGCCATGGAGCCAATTTGACTGTGAGGTCACAAAGGTCAAAATCCCCCAGAATTCCCCTTGAATGATGACAGATGTCTGACAGGAAGCTGCCCACTGTAGGCAGAACCGGCCCCCAGCGGGAGACATTTTGGATCTTGAATGGTTGTTCTTGTGTAGCAGACGGAGAGGAGAGGTGGAACAGGGGATGGGGTGAGGGGAAGGTAGTGGGGGGCGGAGGGAGATGGGGTGGACTGCTTGCGTGGTGTGCTGTGTCCAGATGTAAACAGGACCTCCTGGAAGTTTTTTGGGAAGAAGACTGTTTAGTCTGGTCCTCCTGACAAAAAGGGCAAAAGAACATCATGGGCTGTACCTGGTGATCGCTCTCCATTGCTGCTCCCGGCTCTGCCAGTGTTGCCAGATTGGGCGTATATTCCCGCCCAATTGGGCTACTTATGATCAATTAATTAATTTATTTAATTTTGCCATTTAGAAGACGCTTTTAATCCAAAGCGACTTACAATTACGAATTACAGGGACATTCCCCCTGGAGTAACTGAGGGCTAAGTGTCTTACTCAAGGGCACACTAGTAGTGGTGTGGTTTCAGGCGGGATTTGAACTCACAACCTTCCGATCACAAGTCCAACTCACTATCCACTAGACCACCACTATCCACTATCCACTGACTAGACCACCACTAACTGGGCGGGCGGATTTTAGACTGTGGTTAGAAAGCTGGAAAAATAATCCCATCTGGCAACACTGCTCCCAGCCCACCTCTTAAACACCCGTCCGTCCGTCCGTCCCTGTCTCTCTGTGGCCTTCCTTCGGTTGAATCAGTTACGCTTTTTACTCACTTTGGCAGCTCACACACGCCAACGGGTTTAGATTTAGTGAGACACCGAGTCTCACAAAGTCACCGAACAGCTTCTGTGACACGTGGCTCTTGTGACACTTTTATACCCATGAATGAGCGATCTGAGCGATAAAAACGTGATGATATTTGAGTCTGGTGTTGTGCTTACGAAACAGCTCAGGGGAATTGTGTCTATGTGTATGTGTGTGTGTGTGTGTGTGTGTGTGTGTGTGTGTGTGTGTGCGTGCGCGTGTGTGCGTGTGTGTGTGTGTGTGTGTCTCTGTTCTTTGGACTGGCTGTCCCTCGCATGCCGTCCACAGCTGGAAAAGGGAGGCCATGATATGATAGTGTGTTTTGGCTCTGCTTTGATTGACAGGTAACACACACTCTCACTCTCACCCTCACTCTCACTCTCTCACACACATATTTATAGGTCAGTAATAGAACATCGTCAGACAAGAACATCTCTTGGCTCTTTACCCATTGGGGAAAAAAGCTTAACTAACTGTTTTCTAGGAACTGTTCCTATATCAAAGCAGTAGACAACACACACACGCACGCACGCACGCACGCACACACACACACACACACACACACACACTTTTTCCATTTCCATTTTTGGCATTTAGCAGACGCCTTATTCCAAAGCGACTTACAATTAATACATTTGACTAAGCAAGTGAATCATCAATCCACCAGTCGTAGCACGAAACACACACACACACATACACAAACACACACACACACACGCACACACACACACACACACACACACACACAGCCCCCACCATCCTGCCCCAGCAGGTAGGACCAAAGGCCCCAGGGTGGTGAACCAGATCAGTCCCCACCCAGCCTGGGTAAACATGGAGGCCTGCTAGGCTGCTCAGACCAGGCAGGAGTACCACCAGTAGAACCAGGCCAAGGGCACCACCCAAGTCCCAACAAACAGCGCGTTCAGTGGGCAAGAAGAGAGGCCAGAGGGCTGGGCGCCATGACCCACTGCCCCTGGGAGGGTAAGACCAGTTTCCCGCAGAGCCGGGTCGACCCAGCCCGCTGTGGAATGCAGCTTCGGGGGTCTCAGGGGGGAGAGTTCTGGATGCCTTATCACGGCCCACCCACCGCAAAGTGCATTTTTTTCCCAACTGCTCTGCAATTCTTTCCCTGAATTGTGAAAATAGAGTCTTATACCCTCTCTGTGTTTCATCATATGTGAGAACATGCCTCGTCAGGGTTATCTGCAGACTATTCCTCAGTTCTTAGGGAGAAAGACAGTTAACGTTCTCAGGGCAGAAAGACATTTAACGTTCTCAGCGCAGAAAGACATTTAACGTTCTCAGGGCAGAAAGACATTTAACGTTCTCAGGGCAGAAAGACATTCAACAAGAGTAAAGTATGTGTGTATGCGTGCGTATGCGTGAGTGCATATTATTGTTTGTCTCGGGGAGAAAAAATCACCACGAAGATGGAAGCCCCCAGGGTAAGTTCTTTGAATACACATAATGCATAGTTTTGTGTGAAGCAAGCGGCTGAGATTGACAGAGGAAAACAAAAGACGTGCTGCAATTAGCAGTTCAGTGAAGGTCGTGGGAGCGAGGTTATCGGTTACGCGTCCTTAAGGTTAACAAAATACCTGCCGGTGCACCTGCAAACACGTCCCTCTGTCATCCTCAACCACCCAGGGACTCCGACATGCCCCGATACGCCCACCTCCCAGCCATGGAGAGAGTCTCTAGAGTCTTTGTCTTACTGACAAACAAAAAGCTTCTCCACCCCTCTCTCTCTCTCTCTCTCTCTCTCTCTCTCTCTCTCTCTCTTAACCTCTGTCATAAATGAACAAAGACTGTACTTTGTATTGGAGTCTGGTCTGGAATGTCTTGTTTTGTTCAAAAGTGAGGAAAAACCTTGCTTTCCAAACCATTGGGTCAGATAAACAAATGTGGTCTGAAAGAATTTTGTTATTTACCTTGAGAAAAAGCATGTAATAGCTAAAAGATGGTATGACTTCCCCTTACACAGCCAGTTCATGTAACCTATAACACCCACTCAGATATATCTTAGTATATACTGTATATGTATGTATATACCATACATATGTGACCAAAAAACGTCTAAACAACACCGCCTTACGTTTGACTTACTGTCTCCCTGAAAAAAAACACCTCCGGTGCACACACACACACACACACTCAAGGCCACCCTACAAAACACACCTCTCGAACCTCTCGAACAACTGTTTGTCTTGGCAAAGAGGGCAAGAGGGCCTACTACTCTGTCTGTCGTCGTCTCACTGTTGCCGTGGCGACGGACCCCGGCGGAGGCGATGCGATGCCCCCGGTGCGCTCTGGGTCGGAACCCTGGGAAACAGGGAGAAGGGTTAACGAGGGGGGATCTAGACACTGAGCCTGCGGAATGCTGTTAAATCTCCAAGACACCATCCAGCGCCGCCTCAACTGCCAATCATCCGTCGGTCGGCTGGCTGGCACGTAATTCAGAGAATGCGGGGGGGGGCGGAGCCAAGAGAAGGAGGGCCGAAGGAGGGCCGAAGGCATGTCATGGAGGGGGGGGGGGGGGGGGGGGGTGAGGGGGGGGGGGTGGGAGGTATAGGTCATACTCCAATACTCCCAAGTTTTCAAAAAGGAAAGGGGGAGGAGGGGAGGGGAGGAAGAGAGGAGAGAGAGAGGAGGACGAGAGTGGAAAGCACCTGAGGGGTGAGTCAGGGAAGGGGAGCCAGTGCAGCTGCAACAACACAGACTGGCAGTTAAAGGGGGTGGTGGTAGAGTTACAGCACTGTGTACACACAGACACAGACACACATATACATCCATACACACTCACTACCTCACTCACACATATGCATCCATGTAAACTAGGTTCTACTCACCATATACGCCCACGCCCTCATTGGCTCTCCCTCACACGTTATAATTAACAGCCTAGACACACCCACCCACTCGCTCTCGCTCTCGCTCTCACCCGTACCCCACTCACTGGCGCATGCACACATAAACACACACACACACACACACACAATCACTCAGCATCTCCCACACACACACATACAGACACACACACACACACACAAACACACGCACACAATCACTCAGCATCTCCCACACACACACAGACACACACACACACACACACACACACACACGCAGGTCACCTAGTGCAGCGAGCCACAGGCCCCCAGGCAGCCAGGGGCTACACACCCCCACATCTGGCTGCTGCTGCAGGGCCCGACTAGGCGGCTCAGCTCCGTGGCCTTGGCCCCGGTTCACGGTCTGTGGTGGTCTGGTCTCCTCTGCTCTGGTCTGGTCGGCTCTCCCCCCCAAACCAGCCACAGTCAGTCGCTGTGGTCGAGCCGTGTTCACGGAGAGGCCGGAAACCGACTGCCTGTCTGGCCCTCGAGCACTCTGGATGTTGCTCTGTTTGCACTCTTACTCTGAGTCTGCAATCTAGCCAGCTGCTGCTACTGTGTTTACATCCACCATGAACTCACTTTAGATATGTAATATATACCACACCGCACTGTACGGAACATGGCTGGAACACAGATTAAAACCGTGTTTCTTTAATGACATTTTGCGAACACTTCACCTCTTTAGACCGAAGAATTTGTTGAATGTTATTTTTTTGTCTGTTTTTTGGATTTGAGTGTCTCATTCCAGAAGTGTAACATTTTAACAGTTTGAAATTCAAGCAGCAGACACTTTTATTTTTTTAATAGCCCGAATTCGAATAAAAAAGCTGCACAATGAATCTGAGAGGTCTGGCTGCTCTGGTGGGTGGATGAAGTCATCCCTCCCTCCTGTTCCTCCGCTCTCCTCTCCTCTCCTCAGCCTCCTCAGGGTTCCACCAGAATACCACCCAGGAGGGGCGGCCACCTCCATGGTCACCCAGGGCCACACCGGGCCAGGACAGGTGGGGGGGGGGCAGTGTTGCCAGATGGGATTGTTTTCCAGACTAACCACAATCTAAAAGCCGCCCAGTGTGATCACAAACAGCCCAATTGGGCGGGAATTGGGCGCCTAATCTGGCAACACTGGTGGGAGAGAAGCTGTCTGCTGCTGACAGGCTCTGGTGGACACACACATACACATATACATCCACACACACACGCACACACACACGCACGCACATATGCACATACGCACACACACACACGGACATACACACGGACACGCACGAGCGCACACATACACACACACACTAGGGCTGCACGATTTGGGGAAAAAATCGAATTGCGATTATTTGGACAGATATCGCGATTGCGATTAATTTGCGATTATTTTTTTTTAAAATAGCAAAAAAAAAAAAAAAAAGTTTTTGTAAAGTGTGGCCATATCTCCGGCTAGGAAGGTCGTATCAACGTGCAGTTTGTTTGTACGTCTTCAGGGGACTTAGAGGCTCCCTCCTCTAGCACCCCCACAAGTGCTGATATAGGTTTGTGGTGTTGCCTCTGGATGTAGCGACTGTTCCACGACAGGTCGTGCACAACACCTGTTTTTGTTGCACATCAGTCGTCCTAAATCCGAAATACTTCCACACAACAGAAGTGCTGCTTTTCTTCGGGACTAAAACGTCCAACGTTGCTTCTGGTTCTGCTGAAGCCATTATCCACCATGAATGTTGCTAGCTACCGAAACGTGGGCGTTTCACGTGCGATGTTGTTGGTGTGCGTTCATTGACGTTGACGTTCATTGACGTTCACGTCCATTGTTGACGTTCATTGTTGACGTTCATTGACGTTGACGTTCATTGACGTTGAATCCGACGCGCTGTATGACGTATCCCATACGGGTAGTGGTGGTCTAGTGAGTTGGACTTGTGATCGGAAGGTTGTGTGAGTTCAAATCCCGCCTGAAACCACACCACTACTAGTGTGCCCTTGAGTAAGGCACTTAGCCCTCAGTTACTCCAGGGGGAATGTCCCTGTAATTCGTAATTGTAAATCGCTTTGGATTAAAAGCGTCTGCTAAATAGCAAAAAAAAAAAAAAAAAAATCGCGGGCAAATCGCAGGCTTTGCGATTAGCTAATCGCATCATTTCAAATCGCGATTTCGATTTAAAATCGATTAATCGTGCAGCCCTAACACACACACACACACGCATGCACATACATATGCACATACACCGACACACACACACACACACACAGGCACACGCACACACACACACAAATACGCACACACACACACACACAGGCACACACACACACACACACACACAGGCACACACACAGACACACACACACACACACTCACTCTATAGGAGCAGCTGGGTGACCTCTCTAACCACCAGAGCTACCTGGCCCGTCACGGCCTGTTGTGTGTGAGAGGTGGAGAGAGAGAGAAAGTTCAAGAGAGGAAAAGGAGAGAGTGAAAAAACACATGAACACAGAGTGAGGCAAGGAAAACACATGCAGGAGGTATGTTTAGGAACACAGCTTAAGATCCTAATCGGGGAAAACAGAAAAGCTTGCAGAAAGGCCTGGAGTCAGCTGGAACACACTCTGGTGGAGGGCCAAGGCCTGGGCCGGCCGCTAAGGGAAACCGTTGCCAGGGTTACTGCGAACTGTGTTTTTTCTTCTCTCATCCTGTTCTGTCCCCTCAGCAGATGTCTCCTGCTGATGACCCGTACTCATACTATTACCATTCCGTTACTTTCTCTCTTTTATCTGGGTTCAAAACGCCATTACTTCCTCATAAGATGTAAATACTCCATTTGCACTACTAATCAGTACCGTCTCTTCCCACGCAGACTACGCCCTCGGGCTCCCCAACCGCTTTTTTTTGTTTTTTGTTTTCCTCACGGGGGAGGCATATTAAAATGTGGAAGGTTGTCACTCCGAAACTTCCATTTCCCCTGTTTTTCCCCTAACAGCAATTTCCTTTATTAAGAAAAACATTGGGGCTGCTCTGTTAGAAAGCAACTGAAGACTTGTCTTTACCCTGTCTACATGTATTGTATGTATGCGCCCCTTCCTTGCCCTGTGTACGCTCCCCTATTTCCCTCCCTCCCTCCCTCCCGAGGGAAAATCACCACAGGGGTTATTGTCATCTGTGTTGACATCCCACCCCTGAGTGCTAACAACACCAAGGTAGCCGTGGAGCTGTTTGCCTCAAACACCCAGGCTATGCTAACCAGATACCCCTAACACAGCTGTGTTCATACTGGGGGACTAATAGTTGCCAACAGGACAATGTGTGACCCTCTCTTAATCAGTACTGCCAACTAGCATTCCATCCCCCATTTCACCCCATGGTGTGATGACAACATCCTCTTGTTAAATGTAGCCAAAACAAAGGAACTCCACAACAGCCCCCCCCGCCCCCCCCCAACCCCCACCAAGACCAGCATTCCCTACAGCCAGACCAGCATCACTGGTGAAACAGCTGAACCGGTAGAGGCCATGCTTCAATGAACACACCACTGTTCCAAAGTGACTTTTGACTTTGACTTGACATCTATAACAACGACTGTCGTGTAGGCTTATGCTGTTCATGTTGTTGTCGATGTGCTGCGATGTTGCTACTGTCTTGTGTGGTGTATTGTGACCCCTGGTCTGGTCCAGTTTATAAAGAATGTATCTATCTATCTAGACCTCTGGTCTGGTCAAGTTTATAAAGAATGTATCTATCTATCTATCTATCTAGACCCCTGGTCTGGTCAAGTTTATAAAGAATGTATCTATCCATCTATCTAGAGATTCTAGACCCTGGTCTGGTCAAGTTTATTAAGTATTTATCTATCTATCTAGACCTCTAGTCTGGTCAAGTTTATAAAGTATGTATCTATCTATCTAGACCCCTGGTCTGGTCAAGTTAAACACGTCAGCAGGTCATAGTGGCGTCTAAATCTAGTTATTAGCGGTGTGTGTTACGAGCCGCCCGTCCCTCAACATGGAAAAGTTCTGCGGCCGCCGCGAGGCCAATCACAGGCCTGTAAACAGACTGCTTAGCTGATTATTTATAGGGTCCATTAAATAATAAGAGGGGACTTCCTGTGCCCTGGCTCAATGCTCCCATACAACCCTGGCTGGATGGATGGCTGTTGTGTTCTCCTCCACTGTGGTAAAGAAAAGGAGGTTGGCGTTTTTAACACTCCCGTATAATACGTGGATGTGGAGACGGGAAATTCAGTTCCTCCCATAAAACGGTAATTGCTCCTCCTGATACTTCCGTAAGACCCCCCTGCCCCCCCTCCTCCCTCACACACACACACACACACACACACACACACACACACACACACAGACACACACATACACACACACACACACACACACACACACACACACGCACGCACAGATACACACACACAGACACACACACACACACACGCACACACACACACACACACACACACACACAGACACACACACACAGACACACACATACACACACACACACACACACACGCACGCACAGATACACACACAGACACACACACACACACACACAGACACACACACACAGACACACACACACGCACACACACACACACACACACACACACACACACACACACACAGACACACACATACACACACACACACACACACGCACGCACAGATACACACACACACACACACAGACACACACACACACACACGCACACACACACACACACACACACACACACACACACACACACACACACACACACACACTCGTTGGTAACATCATTACCAATGATACGAGCGGAAACACCCCAAAGATATGTAGGCCATAGTCCCTGGCATGGGCACCGGAATCTCTGATTTTAACACTGTTTCCAACCTCATTTCGTGCACTAATAGATCATTTATTGTTGAAGGTGCTATTCATAGAATGGATAGGGATGGGTAATTAGCGTTTTTCTGCGCTTGCAAGACTCAGAGGACCAATTACGGATTATTATAGTCGTTGCAATCCAACATATAACGGCAAATATTACAAACCTTCCATGTGAATTGATATTCAAAATGATATGAAGCCGAACCCTTGGCAGAAGAAGGCCCTGTTTTGGTACAGGGGTGATTTATCAACGAGCAGAGATGGAATGGGGGGTGTGGAGTGTTACAGAAGTATCCCAGAGTCCCCAGGGGTAACTGTGTCACCACAGTACTGTGTTCTGCTGTCAACACCACATGGCCGTGTGTTACAGAGGCACGTTTATACGGGATAGAGCCTTTAGAGTCCAAATATTGAAGATAACAGTACAGCTTTGTAGCCTATGATGTCATTGACTAGCTCCTCTACTACACGGTAAGAGTCAAAGACCGGTGTATGGTCGTGCCACGTGCCTCCATTTCTGTTCTGTTCTGAATTAGACCTGTCTCTGAAAAGCATAGGGATCAGGAATTAGGCTGGTATTCTCTATGGTGACCAAATGGGGTGGGGGGGTTCAGTCCTTGGGTTAGTATGGTGGGAGTTCAGTCCTTAATGAGCCTTGTTTCCTGTGTTAAACTCCAGATCTTTCAGGAAACACACACAAACATGCGTACTCACAGACCTACTCGAAGAGTAAACAGAGAAAGACACACATTCACACGCCCTTCGTCACTCTGTACTCAACAAATACAAACACTCCGTACTGAGGTTCTCCTGAAGTGTATTCACCAAGACAGTTTTTTGGGGGGGGCTAACTTTGTTTGTTATTTACGGAAAAGATGACCTTTCTATACGGTCACAGACCAGTAGCTGATTTTATAACGACGAACGTGTCAAAGCGGCAACACTCAGACAGAACACCATTTTAGGTGTTCTTCTTAGCGTTGTGCTAGGAGACGCTAGCTTAGATTTGTGAACGATAGCAAACATTTACTGAGTTTCACAGAGAAGTGAAACAGCTGAACCGGTAGAGGCCTTGAAATACCTCGGAATAACCCTGGATAATAAACACAGCTTCAATGAACACACCACTGACATCGATAACAACGACTGTTGTGTAGCGTTATGCTGTTCATGTTGTTATGTCGATATGTGCTGCGATGTTGCTACTGTGTTGTGTGGTGTATTGTGACCCCCTGGTCTGGTCACGTTTATTAAGTATTTATCTGTCTATCTAGACCCCTGGTCTGGTCACGTTTAATAAGTATTTATCTGTCTATCTAGACCCCTGGTCTGGTCAAGTTAATTAAGTATTTCCATTTAGATGTTGACTGCAAGCTACAGTAATGCGCCATACATTCCTTTTAAATCAACTCAGACCCCACACCTAAACTGACCTAACTGTCACACCAGCTGCAGTAGTACAGGACCACACAATTTGTGTCCCGAAAAAAAAAAAAAAAAACTGGGCTACAATTTCTATTGACACAACAGTCATAGGTCATTATTTCCCAAAATAAGCTTGCTTCTCATTTCCAGAGAATGTTCTTGTGGTGTCAGCAATAAACCTCTTAAAACGGGTCGGTCTCGGTCCCCAGAATGCTACTGAGTGGTTTACAGTGTTTTTCTAACTATGTGATGTGAGGCGGAGAGGTGCTGTTGGACTGTTCTGGGTTGAAACATGCTCCTCTGATGTGTGGGGTGGTCTCGTTGGTCTCGTTAATGCTGCCCATTCTGAAGTAGTGGTCCTCTGTGGCTCAGTTGATAGAGCATGGCGCTAACAGCGCTGAGGTTGTGGGTCCGATTCCCGCTGGGACCATATACAGTATGTACTGAAAAATAATAGCACTCACTGCAATGTAAATCGTTTTGGATCAAAGCGTCAGCTGAATGACATATTTTATATAGTGGTAGCCACACTAACAAAGTGTAAAGGGGATCTTTGGTTAGAGGCTACTGTGATTCTTAGTCTCAGAGGCTACAGTGATTCTTAGACTTAGAGGCTACTGTGATTTCAAAATAGCTACGAGTGTACTTAATCGACAAATGTGTTTGTTGTTAAACAGACTCTACGGTTGGGTTAGTGGCCAAGCTGGACAGTGGACAGGCATATGACTGGTAGCTTGAGAAGAAACAACACCCTTGGTTTAGGGATCACTTTGAGTTTGAGACGAGACGGGTCGGAGTCAAAAGCAGATGGAGGAGAGAAGTCGCTGAGGCGTCGTCATACAGACTTCCTATCTGATCTCCTCTTCCTATCTCCTCTCTGTCTCTGATTCCTTTTACTATCTCCTCTCTGTCTCTGATTCTCTTCCTATCTCCTCTCTGTCTCTGATTCCTCTTACTATCTCCTCTCTGTCTCTCAGGTGAACCTGGCTTTGATGAAGCAGATACAGTGATACAGTACTCCCTCCTGCCCTGCGATCACTCAGAACACATAGAAGGGGGGGGGGGGTACGCAATGTTCTTTCTGCACATATAAATATCTGTTACATATATAGGGGGGGGGGGGGGGGTGAGAGCGGGTTATGGCCGGATCGCTGTGATAAGAGGAACGTCCCGTATAGGGTCACCGGGGAGTTGATGTTCGGTGTGTTTTCAGTTGGAGCATCTGTGAACAAGCTGAGAATGTCCTGAACGACGTCTACATTCAACACGTCCGTGCCAAGGTCAGGAACAGTCTACGGCCCCCCTGCAGATGTACGCATGTGTGGGGAGAGTCAACAGTGTTTGTTGATGTTTTCAATTCCTGGAAAGAGGAAAGGACTGAGGTAGAAAACCATATTGTCTCATGTCATAATATCAGTCTTTCCTTACCTAGATTAGGTAAGGGTTTTTCTTTTGTGTGTGTAATTGTAACATCATGTTCAGCATCGGGTAGCATAGTATCGCAGGGACACAAGTTCAACCTAGCTACGGCCGGTGTTGCCGATGACACGACACTAAGACTATAGAATACCTAGAATCATGAAACACGGGACGTGATGTTATACTGTCCGTTGTGCCAATGGATGGTACGCACATGAGGTTTGCCTTGATGTTGAGAGTGGCATGGGAGCTGTATCTCAGACATGGGAAGGATGTACATTTCGGGACACATCATCAGTAATGTACCTTTAGATCATGGGGTGTTTCGGCCTTTCAACACTAGGCACCCTCATCTAAGGCGGCCAGCTACAGGGTGATCAAGCCTGAGCTTGTGTCCCATCCATGCCCAATCATGAGAATTGCCTGGTTTTTAAATATCGCAGCCCACGGGGCTATGCAAGGCAGGGGCGTCCTCTCCCCTGAGTCAGGCCTAGAGCTGACCGCACACCTTATAGTATTAGTAGTAGTATAGTATACCTTGTACGGTTGCTATGGGGACGATACAGATCACACAGAATGCTGATAAAGGACTAAGGCCCTGGACACACTAGTCCATTGTGTCCGTTAATTACAGACGGAGACAGTGTTTTCTCTGTGGGAGTCGTCCGTCGACAGACAACAGAGATTGCAGGTGATTTATGAGCATGTTAGTGTTAATCTGATCCTGAAGGCCATTAGTGGGGATGTTTTCGCCACCCAAAGCTTTTTATTTAACATGCCGTGGTGAGATTGCATTATATTTTATCGACTCGCAACTCGTCGTGAATGTTACAAGGATCAGATACAGGTTTTGTCGGTTGGTTATTTGAAACTGTAATGAACTTTGATGACATTTGGATAACACTTCTTCTTCTTAGGAGCTTTACAACTTTGTACTTTGTGTCGTGCTTGAGGAAATAAAACCGCTTTCCTGTGCTGTGCTAGAGGTGCTTTCCACTTGTTTTGCATTTAGATTTGAAAGCCAAGAACCAAGGCCATGATGTCATCCGTACCTGCTAACAGCTCGACCGTAACCAACTTCACATGTGGGCGAAATCAATGCTTCTTCATGTGTGGACGTCCCCGGGGATACGACCAAGCCAATATCCCCACCTACGTATCCATCAACAGCAACACACACACACACACACACACACACACACACACACACGCACACGCACACACACACACATACACACACACACTCTGCACTCTGAGATTCTTTTTGAATTAAAAGTGCAATACAAATGAAATGCATTATTATTATTATTATTACTCACACACACACACACAGACACACAGACACAGACACAGACACAGACACAGACACACACACACACAGACACAGACACACACACACAGACACAGACACCCCCCCCCCACACACACACACACACACACACACACACACACACACACACACACACACACACACACACACACACACACACAGACACACAGACACACCCACACACCCACACACACACACACACACACAGACAGACACACACACCCAGACACACACACACACACACATACACACACACACACACACACACACACACACGACTCGCGTCCTCTCCTCCTAAATGTTTTTTTTTTACATATTTTCTTCCAGTGCTTTTTGAGGATGAAGAGAGTTAAGAACAGAGGACAGGACACCAGGAATCCTGTTCCTAACAGTTGAGAAAAGGAAGCAGGTATTTTCAGTATGCAACATTAGAACGTTTTGCACTATGCAAAATGTACTGAAATTGAGTACAGATGATACATTTGCCTAATAGATGATTTGCCTTCCCATGTAGTATGAATCCACTGCACACTATTCAGGAAGTACTTTCCAATTTTAGTCCCATAATTCATTGGAACGGGTAAGGTAGGCCGAGAGCATGAATGAGGTGTAGTATGTTAAAATGTGTCGCCTACTGAATACATTTGACTCAATGCTAGGCTCTAAATAGTATGTAGAATGATCAGTATGTAGTAGATAGTAGAAACAGCAGGCAGTATGAGCATCGGTCACAGCCAAGGATTGTGAAGGGAGCGTTGCCTTGTACTTTTGGTCTTTTAATCCTTATTTTTGTTTTTTGTTTTTCTTTTATCCATCTGCCTGTTTTGGCCTGTTGTGTATGTATCAATGTATAAATGTATGTATTAATACATCTCCATTTGGAAGTAACTGCTCCCGCTTTTGAGGCAAAACATTTATAAATGAAAAAACACGCTGGTAGTCACTGGTAGTATTGTAATTTGCTTGTTTGAATTTTTATAAATATTTGCATATACAACTGTACCAAGCCTATAATATAGGGGTCGGTGTGTTTGTGTATTGTGTGTCCTGTTCTAGTTCATATTATGTGTTATGTTACAGGGTGGTGTGTGGGGTTGTAGCTTACTGTTTTCTCCCTCTACACCAACAACCACACACCAGAGGCTTGACTTCTCACTGTAGTTCCCTGAGTCCGAGGGAGATGCCAAGGAATTCACTAACAAGGAGTGACTGCAGACTGTGTGTAATCACGGTCCTTTGTTGTCGTGCACTCCCCGCTGTTGAGAACGCCTGTCCCCGCTGCCTTACGGGGCGTCTTGAAAACAAACGTCCACAAACCCAGAGCCATCTGGAACACCAGGTCAAAGGTCAAAGGACGCCCCTGGGGTTAACGACAAGATCAGACGTCAGTCTGTGAAGGTCAGTGTTAAGTCAACATTTGTCCACACTCCCCCCCCCCCCCCCCCCCCCCCACACACACACACACACCTCAACCATCCTTGTGTTAGTCATCATGTCAAATTAGTCGGAGCTACACCTTGTCAAAGTCTGTTTGACTGCACGTAAATTCAGTTTAGGGGGGATGTTCGTCGTGTCAAACATGGCCAAAGTGCTTCGTAAAAGAGAGGAGGAAAACAGCGGAATGGGCAAAGGAGACTCTTGTAGTAATCTGGGGGCCGTGTCCTATTCTGGCAACCCGGCTTACCCGTGACTGATCTGGCATTCCTAATTGTACAATGGGCCTTAAATTATGAAAGTGAACGAGAGAAAGAAAAAGCGGGAAATAGATACGTGAGAGAGAGAGAGAGAGAGAGAGAGAGAGAGAGAGAGAGAGAGAGAGAGAGAGAGAGAGAGAGAGAGAGAGAGAGAGAGAGAGAGAGAGAGAGAGAGAGAGAGAGAGAGAGAGAACATGGGGGTGGAGGAGAAAAAGTGAGAAACAAAGAAACAAAGAAAGAAAGAGAGAGTAAGAGAAAGTACAATGTGTTTTTTTTCCCGCTCATTAATGGCTTCCGTGGTGCGTTCAGAGTCGCCGAAGGGGTTTAAGGGCTCAAATGTCGATAAACATGTGCTGGGTGCTTTGTGTGTATTTCCTGCACCTGCTGCTCTTGGCTTTTGTCCTGTGGGAGTCTGGCCATTAGAGTGGATTAGGTATCAGATTACACACAGACATGCCTGGCGTTGCTGCCATTCACCCGCCGTATCGGTTACAGCGCTACACTGGTCCACCAGACCCGGTGGAGATCAGCACAAACACGTGAGGGACAATGGGGGCGGCGTCACTAGCTTGCAGATGGGTGGATGGACGGATGCAGTGGTGTAGTCTAGTTGTTTCTAGTGGGTAGCCTATACTGTGATTTTTTCCTCCCAGCCTCATATTGTTCATTTCGGGAAAACGCCATAAAAATAAATCTGCGCTCCCTGTCTAACGTTATATTTAACATTACATGTTATAAGGCTGATCTGTGCATGATAGTGCTGCATTTTGACATATTTCATGTCGCATTTCCCCCCCGTTGATGGTATATGACGCTATAGTCAGTCCCAATGGTCCAAAAGTCAAATGTTTTGTAACACAGACGGGGTGAATTCTATGAATGAAAGTGTTATGTATTGAAGTGTAATTTTGAGCTATGTGAACCACCGTAGTTGGAGTGATAAAAAGCGGATAGGTAAATGCGGAAGTGATTATGCCTGTATACCTGCGATGTGTTCAGTAAAGCTACTACGGATAATCAAAGTGTTTCGCCGTCTCTGCCTCCATTCTTGATCGGGAATTATCGATGTTATTGTCTACATACATAACAAAACAATTGGCGACGAGAATCGACGAACTTGTGCGGCGGTTTTGTTTCCCCCTGGATTACAAATTATCACCGGCGGGAGTCATGACCAGGGCGGTGTGCGTGCTGTGAAGTTCGGGAAAAGAGAAACTCACACTGCGCATATTGGAGGAGAGTACACAAGTAAGTGAAACGGACTTACTTAAAGTGGGAAAATGCCGATGACTGGAGCATTTGGACAGTTTGATGACACTTTAGAGACTTGGAATGCTTACACTGAACGGTTTGAGTTTTTTGTTATTGCTAATGACATTAAAAATGACAAGGTGGTGGCAACCTTCCTCAGTATAATAGGAGCTAAAACGTTTGGCTTGCTAAGGGACTTACTCCAACCAAACAAGCCAGGTGCCTATTCTTACACGGACATTGTGACAACGTTAAATGGACATTTTTGCCCAAAGCCTTTGGTGATTGCAGAGCGGTTCAGGTTCCACAAGAGGAATCAAGAGGAAGGTGAATCCATTACTCAATATGTAGCAGTACTGAGGAAACTGACTGAACATTGTCAGTTTGGCACATCACTGTGTGACACTCTGCGTGACAGACTTGTGTGTGGATTAAGGAGTGAGGCAATACAGAAGCGCCTGCTCACAGAGGAGCGCCTCACATTTAAGACAGCTGTGGATATTGCAATATCAATGGAGCTAGCTGCCAGGGAAGCACTGCAGCTAGGGGCTGCCTCAAGAGTGCATGGGGTAGCAGCCACACATGATAGACAGAGAGGGGGTACCCTGGAATGTTATCGTTGTGGGAAACGTGATCACCTGTCATCAGAATGCTGGGCGAGGGAGCTCCTATGCCATCACTGTGACAAGAGGGGACACATTGAGCGGGTTTGTAGAGCTAAGAGAGAGAAGTCAACAAAGGACACTTTTAAAGATAGGAAAAAGTCAGACAAGGCAAACACAGACAACTGGCGGTCAAAGAAGAAACTGCACAGTGTTAAGCAGGGACAGACAAGCAGCAGTGGAACAGACTCAGAAGAGGAGTTACCAATAAAGGTGTTAACTGTAAAAGGAGGCTCGGCAGCCTATAGTGTCACCCCGTTATTGGAAGGACATCCCATTACGATGGAAATCGATACTGGAGCCGCTGTATCACTAATGTCAGAGACACTGTTCAAGAAAAAACTGAACCATATGCCATTGACTCAGGCAAAGCTCATTCTAAAAACATACACAGGTGAAACCGTCCCCATGGTTGGGAGGGCTAAGGTCCTAGTTGAATTAAATGGACAAAAAGTCAGGCTTCCGATCTATGTGGTCAGAGGGGACTATCCAGCACTGATGGGCAGACCATGGCTGGAGGTGATGCGTCTGAACTGGAGAAAGGTGAATGCAGTATCAGAAGATACCACCGGCCTATCAGCAGTGTTAAAGCGACATGCAGCTGTGTTTAAAGACGAGCTGGGGAGCATGAAAGGCATCACAGTCAAGCTGCAGGTCAAACCTGATTCCAAACCACGCTTTATGAAAGCCAGGACTGTTCCCTATGCACTCAGGCCAAAGGTCGACGCTGATATACAGAGGCTGGTGAAGATTGGGGTCATTGAGCCAGTACCATACAGCGACTGGGCCACCCCCGTGGTCCCGGTAATCAAGAGAGATGGATCAGTTCGCCTGTGTGGTGACTTCAAGGTAACTGTTAACCCGGTGCTGACTGTTGAACAATACCCTCTTCCAGTGATTGAGGACCTGTTTGCTGGGTTGGCTGGTGGTAAGAAATTCAGTAAAATCGATCTGAACCAGGCCTACCTACAGATGCATGTTGAAAAAGAGTCACAGGAGCTCCTCACCATCACCACCCACAAGGGTCTCTTTAGATATCACCGTCTGCCGTTTGGCATCACCTCCGCCCCGGCAGTGTTCCAGAGGGCCATGGATCAGGTCCTGAGTGGTCTCTCTGGTGTGCAATGCTATCTGGATGATATCTTGGTGACTGGAAAGGATGATGAAGAACATCTGCTGAACCTGGATAAAACTCTGGGAAGACTTGAAGAATATGGCTTACGTGTTCGCCAGGAAAAATGCGACTTCTTCAAGGCAGCAGTGGAATACCTGGGCCATGTCATCGATGCAGACGGGCTCCACACAGCGCCCTCTAAAGTGAAAGCCATTTCAGAGGCTCCTGCTCCCGAGAATGTGAGCCAGTTGAGATCTTTTCTTGGGCTTCTAAACTATTATGGCAAGTTTATTCCACAGCTGTCTACGCGGCTAAAGCCGTTGCACGAACTACTGAGGGAGGGCAAAACATGGTCATGGTCAAAAGAATGTGACGCAGCGTTTAACATAGCCAAAGCAGCATTGACCGACAAGAGGGTGTTAACACACTTCGACCCGTCCTTGCCTCTCCAACTCGCATGTGACGCATCGCCATATGGAGTGGGCGCCGTGGTGTCCCATATCACACCGACTGGAGAAGACAAACCCATCGCGTTTGCGTCACGTACGCTGAGCACAGCAGAAAGGAACTATCCACAGATAGAGAAAGAAGCATTAAGCATTATCTTTGGAATTAAAAAGTTCCACACTTACCTGTTCGGAAGGAGGTTCACCCTGCTGACCGACCATCGTCCTTTGACATCCATCTTGGGTCCGTATGCAGGGATACCGACCCTGGCAGCAAGCCGCATGCAGCGCTGGGCACTGCTCCTCAGTGCTCACAACTATGAAATTAAGTACCGGAGGTCAGGGGCACACGCCAATGCGGA
>NC_137690.1:70102641-70105141 GCF_963989245.1 Nansenia antarctica
TGTGTGTCTGTGTGAGGCTCTGTGTGTCTGTCCATGTCTATGTCTATGTGTGTGTGTGTGTGTGTGTGTCTATGTGTGTGTGTGTGTGTGTGGGTGTGTGTGTGTGTGTGTGTGTGTGTGTGTGTGTGTGTGTGTGTGTGTGTGTGTGTGTGTGTGTGTGTGGCTGGGCCACGTCAGGACAGTGATCGGGGGCAGCTGGACGGGACACAGGGAATGTTTGACGCACAACAGCTGATTGGAGTCAGTAGGCTATCAGAGTTTGATGCTGAGCTGAGCTGAATAGTCATAATAACTGGCATCAGAAATCCAATAAACCAATCCTGCGGTAGACAGGAAGCTGCTGTTTTGTGTCCGGTACCCTGCCAGGGCTATTCCAGGGGACTGGCAGCACTATAATCATAGAAAAACAAGAAGTAGAGCTAACATTTATATTCAATGTGTTGTTTCGTTTATTGCTTATTGAAAGAAAAAAGTAAGAGAAGACTCTATGTAAAGACCGTTCCACCACGCCATGAGAACAGTTATGGTTTGGTTGGATAACGAACGCACACTTCTTCGCACTCCTTGTCTGTTGTGAACATTAAAACAGTTGTCTTGCTTGTCTGTCCATCCAAAGTAATCCAAATAGGAATAACTCCAAAAAGTTGTAGCAGTTGTTGTTGTTGTACACCATATTGGGTGTCCGTACGATGGGGGGTGTAGCCGTAGCCCTGGTCCTCTGGTGAGCCTGTTCCGTCGACAGTTCGGTCATCCTGCTTCCCCAGCGGTTGAACAGGTCGTCCCTCTGGGCCGTGTGAGTGTCCACCTGGGCCGTGTGGGTGTCCACCTGGAGACCTGGAGACGCGTGGGTGTCCACGTGGAGACCTGGAGACGTGTGGGTGTCCACCTGGAGATGAGGAGCCCACTGCTGGAGCACGTGAATAAGTTGGTACGTCAGAAGTTTTGTCACTTGTACTTTTTACAATGCTAAGCTGCTATTTACACACAACGACCACTAGTTGGCCGCTTCTAAATTAGCCTGCTTCCTACACAGAAAAACTGCAGAATAGTTTTATATTAGCTTATCCTGATGTGATTTTGAAAATTTAAGAATACTGGGTGGTAGAACGCACATATCTAGGAAAAATCATGAAAGGAGAGTCCTGGAATTTGATCGAGTGCAAAGATATATAGAAAAAAATGTACTCAAATGACCCCTCATAGCTGTTCTGTCGTTAAGATTTCCCTTCATCAACTGTAGTTATATAATTCCTTCTCTTCACTTGAATATTATTGACTCGGTAGTCAATGGTGGCTAAGCATACTGTCCATCTACTATGTGAATTATAACAAACGTGGTGTTCTCTCCTAGCCCTCCTCTACCCCTCTCAGACCCCCACTGCCTCCTCACATTACTGTACCTGCAGAAGGATCTCTCCAAACTTCCTCATCCAGCAAGCCCCGTTGGCTTTCACTCTCTCCCCACTGGTGAGGTCAGATACACGGATCGTGTCTGGATCCTTAGACACCCTGGTCCTCTGGTGAGCGTTAGCAATGTCCTCTGTGGTGGCCAGTTTGGTCCTCTCTGGCCCGCCATTAACCTCTCCAACCTTCCTCCACACAGATAGCTGTTTCTGTTGTTGTTGTTGTTGTTGTTGTTGTTGTTGGCTACGAGGGGCACTGATGGTGGGTCTCGTAGCCTTAGCCACCCTGGTTCTCTGGTGAGCCTGTACCGTAGAGAGTTCGGTCGTCCAGCTTGGCCGGCGGTTGACCAGGCCACTCTTGGCTGTGTGGGTGTCCGCCTGGAGATGAGGGGTGCTGGCCCAATGCCGGAGCACCATGGGGGGCGTGACTGTGTCCAGAAGGACCTCACCATGCGGGAGCTCCAGAGTGTGGAGGGCCACCAAAACACCAATAACCAATAATAAACCTATAGTGGCACACTTCCTAGTCATATTTAAGAAAAGAGCTAAAATCATCCAGTAACTTGAAAAAGCAGCTGCACTCGAAGAGAGACAGTTGAGTTGTGTCCATGGTACTATCATACAGGGGCCATTCATTCTATGATGTCACCGTGGGCATTATGACATCATTGCTGTATTGGGAGGTTGAATTCCGATGATTAGAGTGAGAAGAGCCAAACTACTTTATTTTGATACACACACTACAATGTAATTTGTAATCATTAATAATAATAATTTATATAAATAATTCCCATTATGTTTAACTGGGGTGATTTTGTTTGTGAATTGTTATTTTCAAATGATTTATTCTGAATTAATAAATTATTCATTAAATATTATGATGGAATGTTCAAAAGCTGGTAATTTCCATTTCAACACCTTTTTCTAACTTGTGACCGCGACAACAGTTTTTAAGATACACAAAACATATGATATACAGATGTGCATCTGGTTCCCAGGATTTCTACGGTGTGAATATCTAAGTTGTGACACTTGTACTTTTTGAGATAGAGCTGTCTGAAGCTGGGCTTGCTTTTCTCAGGCTTCTATTGTATTGC
>NC_137690.1:70109459-70111959 GCF_963989245.1 Nansenia antarctica
AAATGTGCCGTAATCACATGTGTCTGATTAGGTGCGGTGTCAAGACTGTGTAAGCAAATGAATGCTCACACACATTACACCCACACGCGCGCACAGGCACGCATGTACCACCCACGCACACACACACACACACACGCACACACGCAGGCACGACAGGGATTACGGTTATTTAAGAGACAATCAGTAGGCCTCTAACTTAATTTAAATCATCCCGAAGAAGCCGTCCCTCTTCCACGAAGCAGCATGACTCATCTCCTAAACCCCTGACAACAAAGACGCAGCATCTGAAGAGACCCAACCCCTCCCTCCCCTCCCTCCCCCCCCCCGTCCCATAACCTCCCTCCCCCCGTCCCCTCCCTCCCTCCCTCCCCCTCCCCTCCCTCCCCCTCTCTCCCCTCCCTCCTTCCCTCCCTCCCTCCCTCCCTCCCCCCGTCCCTCCCTCCCTCCCTCCCCCCCGTCCCCCCCGTCCCTCCCTCCCTCCCTCCCCCCGTCCCCCCCGTCCCTCCCTCCCTCCTCCCTCCCTCCCCCCGTCCCCCCCCGTCCCTCCCTCCCTCTCTCCCTCCCTCCCTCCCTCCCTCCCCCCCGTCCCTCCCCCTCCTTCCTCTTTCCCCTCCCTCCCTCTCTCCTCCCTCCCCCCGTCCCTCCCTCCATCTCTCCCTCCCTACCCCCCGTCCCTCCCTCCATCTCTCCTCTCCCTCCCTCCATCGCCACAAAATCCCCCCCTTCTCCTTCCCCCCCTCGCTGACCTTAAAGAAAAGTGCTCCGTCGGCTCTGAAAAGGCACGCAATGGCATACACACACACACACACTCACACACGTAAACACACACACACACACATGTGCTGACACACACACACACACACACAGGGGGAGCTCTGAGAGGCTCCAGATGTCTAATTGGAGGGATATAAATAGTCTTACAATGATCAGAGGAGGACCAAAACAACCTCAAACTGAATTAGATGAGCCACACGTGGCTGTGTGTCTCTGTGTGTGTGTGTGTGTGTGTGTGTGTGTGTGTGTCTGTGTGTGTGTGTCTGTGTATGTGTGTGTGTGTGTGTGTGTGTGTGTGTGTGTGTGTTTTAGCTGGGCAGCAGCCAAATAGACCAAACAAACAAGTAACACCTGGGAGAGGGAGCCGGGCCCAAGACACACACATGCACACACACTCACACACACACACACACATACACAGACACAGAGACACTGACACACACACACACAGAGACACACACACACACACAGACACACACACACACACACACACACACACACACACACACACACACACAGAGACACACATACACACACACACAGAGACACACACACACACACACTCTCTCTTTCTCAGGTAGGCAGCCTTTAGGGGTCTCCCAGGGTTCCCAGCGGGTCAAGTCGGGGTCGTCTCAGAGGTCAGAGGTTATCTCCAGGGCTGACAAGGCAGGCAGACTCCCACAGATTAGCTCTCACGTAGCCTTATCAATCACCCACGGGTACGCTGGGATATCTCCTTCAGCGTCAGACCCCTCCACTAAAGACCACCGACCCCCCCTGACCCCCCCTCGTCCGGGCCAGAGACGGTTGATCCTGTTAGCATTTTGGCTAGTTTCGCACGTCGTCGACGCTAATCCAAGTTAAGTGGTATGGTATCCGTATCCACCGTCGTCTGGAAAGGGTTTCGGGGTCAATAGAGAGTGACTGTGGTGGTCCGTACCAGGCAGGGGTGGGCGGGCGGGCGGGCGTCCACATCAATCCCGCCCAGACAAACAGAGGAACCGGCATGGCTGACACACGCACTGACACTTTTGGAGAGGACCTGGCATGATTGATGGAGGGGAGGGAGGGGAAGGGAGGGAGGGAGGGGGGGAAGGGGAAGGAATGGAAGAATTGGAAGCGGGTCGGGATGTTTATGACGATTCCTGACGGGTTCAGAGTGTCCCGTCGGTTCTCTGAAGGGAGGGAAGAGTTCCAGGTTAAGGACAGAGGACTGACGAGACAGGTTAGCCAGCCAGAGGAATTCTGCCCCCAGAAAACACCCTGCTCTCCTTTCTTTTCTCTCTCTTTCTCTTTCTCTTTCTCTCTCTCTCTCTTTCTCTCTCTCCAGATGTGTTCCCGTTCGGCCTCTGTTTAGTGAGAGCGAAGGATGGAGGGTAGGGAAGAGAAGAGGGGAGGGAGGGAGGGAGGGAGGGGCGGGGGGGTCAGAGAGGGCTGGAGTTATCGCCCTCCCTGAAAGGGAATTAAAAGCATTCCTGTGACCACCAGGACCCCTGAGATGAGGGGGCTTAAGCGGGTCACACGAATGCCAGGAAAGGCTCTCTGTCGCTGGGACTCCTTCCACTAATCCACCCCTCATTGGGACCAGGTGATGGGGGCTGGAAGTCTGGGACAGGGAGAGAGTGTGTGTGTGTGTGTGTGTGTGTGTGTGTGTGTGTGTGTGTGTGGTGTGGGTGGGTGGGTCAGAGTGTGTGTGTGTGGGTCAGTGTGTACGTGTGTGCGTGGG
>NC_137690.1:70116959-70161959 GCF_963989245.1 Nansenia antarctica
GGGGCCCGGGGTCGGGCCGTGGTGGGAGGGATGAGGGAGGAGGGATGAGGGAGTAGGGAGGAGGAGGGAGGAGGGGGGGGGGTGTTGGTGTTGGTGAGGGCATGCTGGAAGGAGAGGATGTGCCCTGTTCCCAGCGGTTGTTGCGCTTCTCACGGTGGGCTGAGGCTGGCGCAGGAAACGTCCTAACCCCAGAGAGACACCTGCCAGTCCCACTTCCCCTCACACATATTTTGACACACACACATAAACTGTATATCATGTATACACCTGTAGAATTTGTCTTTTGCACACATAAGGATTCTCCTGGCAAGGGGGTTTTATGACTGAGCATTCCTTTGTCACATGGTCAAGGATTGATCTCACATGTTCATTTCAAAAGCGGGGTAGTGGTAGTAGTTAAGCCACATGGTCAAGGCATTGTGGGTAGTGGTGGTCTAGTGGATAGTGAGTTGGACTTGTGATCGGAAGGTTGTGAGTTCAAATCCCGCCTGAAGCCACACCACTACTAGTGTGCCCTTGAGTAAGGCACTTAGCCCTCAGTTACTCCAGGGGGAATGTCCCTGTAATTCGTAATTGTAAGTCGCTTTGGATAAAAGCGTCTGCTAAATGGCAAAATTATTAATTAAAATGGCCTATCCTTCCTGTGACCTTTAACCTGAAGTGACATTAACCCCTTTTTGTTGACATCTTGACCATCTCTAAGTAATGTGATAGGCCTGTATAGATACCTTGTCATAAACTTGTATTTGCATATCATTGAGGGTATTTAATGTGTGACAAAGGAAAATCCCTCTCTCTTTCACCACCTAGAAGCTCTCTCACCACCATCAGAGAGAAGTGCTGTAAATCTGTAATTGTAACTTGGATTAATAAATAGTCTCAGAACTCAGATGTTTTATACTCGTGATCTATTTCAACCAAATTCAAGTCAAGATACTTCACACACATCCTCCCCGAGAGGGCCGGCCTCCGGACAACACTCCGCCATCACAGGCCGAACGGCCGGGTGACGGCAACGCGGAGTACTCCTGGACTGACGTGGTCCTAACAACCAGACAACCGGAGCGTTACTATCGGAGTGTAGTAAAGTACAGTCGTGTGAACTAGAACGCGCTAACCGCTTGAGCGTTTCGTCGAGCAATCATCAATCTTTTTGGATAGCGATAGCTGTCGGTGTTTTCCAACCACCTCAGGGGTACCGCTAGGAACATCTCAGAGCTTCTCTGGGTGGCTCCTCGCAGCTCTGTGGAACAACAACATTAATGAAGACATGTCGTTTTTCATGTGTTATGTCTGCCAAGGGCCTATTATCATATTTTGGTGCATTCTTTAGTCTTCTACTCCCCACGTCTGGCCCTCTGTCTCCGATGCTCATGTTTTTTGGAAGAGCGCCAGAGGGAAAGGAGGGCAGCGCCGCTGTGGTTTTCGGTCATGCATTCTCTCACACGGCATTCCAGACAGATCTCCTTACATCCACCCATTTTTACATCCACTTTCTCTTCTTTTTTTTCTTCTTCTCCTTTTCTCTTCTTCTGTTCTTTTTTCATCCAGAGGCATAGCATGGCAGCCACAGCTCACCCCGAATGTGAAGCGCGAGTCGGTCGCTGCCAGTGAAAGAGGAGTAAAAAAAGGGGTCACCCATATACCATCAGTTTGACGGATCAGTGTTGTGTTTTGGTGAACTGGAAAATGACCACGTGACTGTCTGACATAGTTGATAGACTGGCAAAGTATAATAAAATAAGTAATTTGAGTAATTGGTAAATAATAATTTGATATACTGGTATACTGGTCAAGACAGATGGTCCAGTGAGATACATTCACTAAGGTATTCTCTGTGGAGATTGTAAGAAAATACCATGCGCCTACATCAGTCTGCTCTCGAACAAAGGGTGCGGTATGTGGAGGGTGTTATTTCTGTGGAACGCCTCTTTGAGGGTGAGGCTCCACAGGATGCCCATTTGACATTGTCCTCCATTGCTGAACAACCCCACCTCCCCCCTTCCCTACTTGTCTAAGACTTGCAAGGAGTTGAATGAGGGACACATGTCTGGCTGTGCCTCTAACACAGAGCTCTCCGAAGGGAATGGAGATGACGGTGATGATCTGGACTCCCTTCTCCACTGCCTCCTACAGGGACAGGGGATGTGCAGGGTGAGGTGCCTGTCCCAGGGTGGACCTGTCCTTCTTGGAGACTGTCCACCGAGCTCCATCTCAAGCTCCAGCTCCCACGGCTGGGCCCGGTCTATAAGTAATCTGGGAGGAATCTGGGCCATTCCAAAATCCAAAATCTTGGCTCGTGCCCTCCACTGCTTGTTAAATATTCGTTGTAACTATGCATGTAGAGAGTTATCGTTTCACTTATTCCAGAGACCATGTAAGGCAAGGCCCAAAGTTTATTTGTATAGCACATTTCATACAACAGGGGCAATTCAAAGTGCTTTACATACATTATGTAAAAATACAGCAAGAGGAGCATAGTAAGAAAATAAAAATTACAATGAATAAAAGCAAATATAAGAAGTAAATAGATAAAACATTTAATAAGACAATAATTAATGGAAAAAAGACATTGATATAAGTGTTTGTGTTTAATCATACTGCTGCAAAACATTAAGGTTTTTTAGCTTAGATTGAAATATTTTAAGGGTTTGAGTCTGTTTGATTTCTTCAGGGAGTGTGTTCCAGGAGCGTGCGGCAGCGTGACTGAAAGCTGCTGCACCGTGTTTTGTTTTTTTGTACGGGTTACCGGTTTTGATTGACTTGTCCTCATCCCGGGAGTTAATATTGTGCCACAGGCTACAAATATGTCAAACGGTTCTAACGTAATAATGAAGGATGGGAGTCTCCTCTAACCTAATAAATAGCTGTAATCAGGAGTTGCAATGTGCCATGAAGACCCACATTAATAACACATGTGCTTAATCACTAAAAGACTTGTTCTAAATCAAACTCTCCCCTGTGCTACTCAATAAAAACAAAACACAAAATAATTGGTTGAACTCCTTCCTTTCATACATAGCTGGAAATAGCGACAGCCATCAGGCAAACAAAGATTAGAACTGTATTTGAAGTAATAACATTAGCCTGACAATAATGAAATGAATGAAAGTAAATGCCAAAGCTGGAAATCCCCCAAGGGGTTGCTGTACTGGCGTCTACTGAGAAAGTAAATCATGTATTGTGCTAATACTGCTAAATACCGGCGTGGCACGGATCCAGAGGAAAGAGTTTTCTGTTTTATGAAGTGCTAATGTTGAGAAGTGCCTCTAGACTGGTCATAAATAGCTTAGATAGGAAAGAACAGTTTTAAGTGAATGAAAACACTAACTGAGAAATGGGGTCTCAATTCTAACACTTAGACCAGAACAGAAGTTCAGTCTAAGGTCATCTCCAGGTAGTCTAGGGCTCACGCTACAAACTCCTGAGGGTCATCGGGTCGTACTGTATGTAACACGCCAGAGAGATACAACCACAATACATACCTTCAACCTCTCCTATCAAGGCCTGTCTTAGGTTTCACTTGATTAAACAGAAGGATTGTGCGAAACGAAATTCCTTGGTCTTGTTCAGATGTGCACATTCTTTTGACAGAGGAGGCTCACATACAGTATAACTAGGCCAGGAGTGAGACAGACATTGTGGCTTTTGTCCTTTTGACTCTCTGAGATGAGGAACCTGGGCGTTATGATGATGAACTTGAGAGAACTTCCAAAGCCAGGAGGTTAGAAAGCCTTTGTTTGGGTACAGTGTGTACCAATGCTTCAGATAAGAGTCAATCTACGAAAGAGGTTCGATTTTTGGGGTTGTTCGAGTTGCCTGAAGAAGGTCTATGACCGAAAGCTTGCAATAAAATAATGATTTTTGCACAGATTCGAGTGTGCAGACGCTGTTTTTTTCACTCTATTTGATACTCTTCAGCTCCAGCACCTCAACTAAGACTGATAACAGATGAGCGGTGGTGGTATTTCGGGGTTGTTTGAGTTGAACCTGCACATATCCAAAACACTATCAAGCTGGCCTGGTTCCTATGCCCTACCCATTAGCCTCAGACAGAGGACAGTTACGTAGCTAGCGCCTATTGTGTCTGGGACAATCCATCACGTTGAAGAGGCCATGAAAGGACTGGATGGGATGTGGAGTGTCTGTGTAAATCTAGCCCAGGCCTATGCCACGCCACTGGAGCCAGGAGGAGCGGGATTTACGACCTGCTGATCTGACACTCCGCCTGGCCTGACCCGGCCTGCTCTCTGTCAGCCACTGGCAGGCCTCCATGTTGTTCTCACTCTCTAAAGAGAGAGATATTCTCTCTCTCTCTCTCACGCTCTCTCACTCTCTCACTCTCTCACTCTCTCTCACTCACTCTCACTCTCTCACTCTCTCTCACTCACTCTCCCGCTCTCTCTCACTCTCCCCCCCTCTCCCTCTCTCTCTCTCACTCTCTCACTCTCTCTTTCACTCTCTCTCCCCCTCTCTCTCTCTAATCTCTATGTCTTTCTGGAGTTCTAGTCTAGATGGAGAGCTTTTAAAACGTTTTTTTTTTGAAGAAGAAGAAGAAGAAGAAGAGTAGGTTTGACTGGGTCAGTCCAAAGTTCTCCTGGTGATTAGCAGATTCTTGAACTAAATGGTAATACACACGTGTGTCATTTGCTGGCAGCAGAGGGGAGGCCCATGGCTGCACATCCCAGTGTTTGTTTGTTCCTCTGAAATGCAAGGCGTCATTAGGAACAATGGGACTGTCTTCAGAGATGGAGTGTTCTCTGTCAGATTCTTCTCCACCCACTGAAATGAATACCAGAGGCTATATGGAGTCTTGTTTTGACAGTGTTTACTGTTGTGAGTGTAAATGTTGTGTAAATACTGTTTTAATTCTCTTGGATACCCCGCTCTGACAAATCTGATATAAATAATCTGACAAACATGGGTAGGAGTTTGTGATGACTGACTTTAAACAGACATTGTGACCCTGTTCCTGTTTTATACTCAACAGTATTCGCTTTGTCTATGTGGAACGGAGAAAGAAGTCGAGCTTACTCGTTGCATTGAGAGACAGAGAGAGAGAGAGAGAGAGAGAGAGAGAGAGAGAGAGAGAGAGAGAGAGAGAGAGAGAGAGAGAGAAGGCGGGAATATTTTTCTTCCTGCAAATAGAGAAGCAAATTTGTGAGTGGAGTCAGTGAAATGAGACAGCCCAAAATATTACTTCCACAGCCAGTTGAAGACAGCCAGACAGTCGTCCAAAATGTTTGAGTTTTTTTCCCTCCAAAATAAATACAAAATTAGCCATGCAATGCTAGCGCGAGTATCACATTCTACTATGGCCCTGTGTACCCCCGTGTCCCTGTTTTCACCCTTCAGCTGACAATAAGTGCAGACATCCATCAGATAAGGTGAACTTGATGGCACGCCAGAATGTAGTAAACGCTGTTGATGGAGGGATGAGTGGAATGTATTTTTTTGCGCCCCTTTGCGCCAGAAGGAAGGGGTGTGGGTATAATTACTACAATGGCTCTGTATCGCCCTAAAAACACTGTCATTACAGCTGACATAGTTTGGCTGAGGCCTCACAATGCTCTTCTTGGCACCAGGGAGTAGTTTCTAGTTTCATGTCACACTATCTATGGATTCTTCCCTCTCTCTCTTTATCCTTTCTGACTCTATATGTGTCTACGTTCTGTATCTCTTCCTCTCTCTAGCCTCGTTCTCAGTTTATCCCTGAGGGTACCCTCAGACAGACAGTCTCTGCTTTTTTTTCTATCCATCCCTCTCCTTCAGTTCTCTTTCTTTTTTATGTCACTTTTCTCTCTCTCTCTCTCTCTCTCTCTACCCTTAGACAGTCTCTGCTTTTTTTCTATCCATCCCTCTCCTTCAATTCTCTTTCTTTTTTATGTAACTTTTCTCTCTCTCTCTGTCTCTCTCTCACATAAATTCACTGCCACTTTTCTGCCACTTCTTTCCTGCTACCACATGCTCCACATTGCACAGTCTGTGCCAAGCTACTGCGTCTTCTTCCACCCCACTCTTTCCATCTATGAGACGCAGAGAGCTCCCACTCACTCCCCTGCCAAGTGAGGGCATTGTTATTATCCATCTGAACTTCATCACACATACCAGCCCACTGAGCTATGTGTCTGTCACCCAGCCTGGGCCGGAGCAGTGGGTGACAGAGGAGGGGACAGAGGGCCCCGGGATGAGGGAGGCAATCGGGGGAGAGAACCACAATTCCCTGGAAGGACATCCTTTCACCACTAGCCAGCTGGAGCGAGGGAGAGAGCGAGAGAGAGAGAGAGAGAGAGAGAGAGAGAGAGAGAGAGAGAGAGAGAGAGAGAGAGGGAGAGAGAGAGAGAGAGAGAGAGAGAGAGAGAGAGAAATCTAAATGTTTTGCCAACTGCATACTGCCTAACCACTTGTTGAGAAAGCCCTTAGCTAGCATCCTAGCAGCATCAAAGAGAGGGACACTGGGCAACACTGTCAGCAGTCAGGGACAGTTGGGAAAGACCAGCTCCGCCGCTGGCTGTCTGGGGTCTGCATTCCTACAGCCTTGTGTTGGTGAAAGACCAACCGTCTGATGTCTGTCACCCCCGAAACAGGCTTACCCAGCTATAACAGCCTCTGAAACAGGCTTACCCAGCTATAACAGCCTCTGAAACAGGCTTACCCAGCTATAACAGCCTCGGCCCTGAGGGTGGATGATGTGTGTCCGTTGGAATTAGACAGAGAGAGACAGAGACCGAGAGAGAGAGAGAGAGGAAACAGGGGAGAGAGAGAGAGAGAGAGAGCGCTGTGGTTAATAGAGCATGTTTGGTTTGTTGACGAGCCTCCTCTCTTAACGACAGCCCCGGCGGAGAGCTGGGATCAGCTTGTCGGATGGAGCTCCCCAGCGAGTTTGCGTTTCAGAGAAAACCGCTCAGGTGAAACAGATGCGGGCCTAATTGGGGTTTTCACCCACACCCATAAACCCATGCCACTCCCTGCTGCGGCCTCGAAAGCACAAAAGTTTGGGGATGAAGTCAGTCTAGACCAGGCTCGCAATCCTGTCGAGAGGCTTTCGAAGCCAACAATACCATGTGGCCGTACAGGGCACTGACGCACGCTGCTGTCAGAAAACACGTTTCCCCATTGAAATGCATTGAATGTTCAACTTTGTACTCCATCGTGGCCAAATAATATCACAGAAATATGCTTTTGATTGTGATTGCGGCTTCTGTTATTTCATACTATTGTAGTCTCTTCTCCCTGGGACAGAAGCGTATTAAAGACACGTCACGTCCAAGGCCCGGGGGATCAGTGAGTATGCAAACACGGTTGCATGTCAGAAACACTGAAATATACCTCTACTTTAGCGACAGACTGCGCCTGCATTGGTACCAAGATTGGTGTCAGTCAGTAGGTAGGTAAGCATATAATCTGGCACGGAGTAGGCAAAAGGGTAGGTCGGTGTTATGACCTGGCTCTGGAGACACACACCATATAAACAATATATAGTTAAGAATTTAATAAAGGATAACCTGGGCCAAACAATACAATAATCTGATGAGGTATGATAATCAGTATGTCAGTAGCAAGTGTGGTGTGAAGGGTGTTGTATGGTGGAAAAATAGTATAACAAATGAATAAATGGTGCTGGTGGAGAGAGAGAGAGGGCTGGAGACTGGAGTGCCTTAAGTCATCACCAGGAGACCGCGTCAGCTGTCTGACTGATTGGGCTCCAGTCCCGCCCACCAGGTAGCCTACCTGGACAAACAAAGGTTAACAGGCCAAAGGGCTGTCACAGTCGGGTAAACAATCAAGGACCACTAGAAGAACCGCTGGGACGTTTCGACACAAAGGAACAAAGCCGAACTGGCACAGAGACAGGGGAGCACACAGACTACATACACAGGGAAGGGTGATAAGGAACAGGTGGAGTCAGTCAGGGCGGGGTAGACAATCACACAGGCGGGAAACACACTTGGGCAGATAGCGAAGTGGCAGAAACAAAAGACAAGGCGGGTCACCAAAAAATAAGCGGGAAACAATAAACGGAATAACATGAAACGAAGACAAACTAAAATGAAGGAACAGGACGAGAGGTTACACGGCGGTTCTCTCATAGGAATCCATTGAAAGGTCAGTAGTTTGCGTAGTACACTGTATGTATTTTCAATGGTCGAGCCAATGGCGGGAGTTGACTGATTTCTGATTTACCACAGCAAATAATAGACCAATAATTGTTTTTTAAAGATGACAAGAATATTTAGTCTAGAAGCTTTTCACCATCAGATATTAGCGAGTTGTTTGTCTGAGTTTTCTGCCTGTAGTGACTTTTGTTGTGATATGATTGGACAATTTCTATTTTGGGGCGTGGCTTAGCAATAGGTCAATTCGGTTGTTGGAAAACGGGTGCTGTGTCCCTTGTTGTATTGATTGATTGATTGATTGAAAACTTTATTAGAAGATTTGCAGAAGTAGGTACATGAAAGTACATATTACATACAAGGTCAACTAACAGGATAAAAACCCAAGAAAGCCACTGGCTTATTTCAATTGGGGTCCTTGATTCTCAATTCATCGTTAAATGTAAGACAGACAAAAATGAATAGATCCGAGTCTAAAAAACGATTGAATTGTCATTCTACCGCTTTAGTACACTGGTACTCTGGTGCGGGGAATTTTTTATTTGGACCCGGAAATTGCTAAACGTCACGCGTGACGTCAGACTTAACAACCGAATTGTGACGGAGTGATCATTGTTTCTGTAGTAGTTCTGTACTCGTGTATACAGTACAACTGCATGCTGGGAAATGGAGTCCATCTGGCTTTTTTGTTTCCTGTTCTATTTTCAACCCCGTAGTGTGTATAGTTGGTTTTATCACTGTTTTCATGCTTACTGTGCACTGGTTATAGTCTGCATGTGCTGACATAACTCAGAACCACAGACGCTTCACCATCTATCCATTATAACAATACCACCAATATACTGATCTTACAAGACAGTGTTTATATGAGAACAGGTGGACGTTTTATGTCTGTAAAGATCAGGGAGTTGTATTTAACCCAGAATGACAAGGCAATGGATTACAGAGCAGTGCGAAACGGGCAGCAGAGAGCAGAACTAACCAGTGTTAATATGTTAGTACCGTCTGGTACACAAACGCTTTGAACTCCCTCAGGAATTGATACAGATTCATACTGTATGAATCTGGATCGCGCCAACACATACACACACACACACACACACACACACACACACAGATACGAATGGTGTACATACACACACACACACACACACACACACACACAAACACAGATACGAATGGTGTACATACACACACACACACACACACACACAAACACAGATACGAATGGTGTACATACACACACACAAACACACACACACACACACACAAACACAGATACGAATGGTGTACATGCACACACACACACACACACACATTTACCTGCGAAGATATTTGTGTCAACAAAAGTGGATGCCAATCCCCCCCCTCCTCTTTAACATGAACTATGACATCTGAAAGCTAATACTCTCCTCTGACCTTGTTGTTGGACCTGATTGTCATCAGGAGAGCAGTGCATTCCTCTCCCAACCCAGAGCCCTGCAATAACGATAGTCATCTGACTGATTGTTGTGAAGTGCCCCGCACCCCAAATGACAGGCTTCCCTCAACGCGCCAGCACTTTAGGGTAGGCTGTTGGCTTTCTGTAGGAGATATGTAACGTATGTCTGCAGCCCTTTCTGTAGGAGATATGTACTGTATGTATATGATTACAGCTCTTTCTGTAGGAGATATGTAGTGTATGTGTTACGGTACATGTGGGAAAACTAGGGTTAGGGTTAGGTGCTAGGGTGCTACGGTTAAGGTTAGGGTTAGGGGTAGGGTTAGGGTTAGGATTAGGGTTAGGGGTATGGTTAGACATGCCAGCATGTACCAAGTGGACGTAGCACCTAACCCTAACCCTAGTTTTCCCACATGTACCGTATTCCCACATGTACCGTATTCCCACATGTACTGTATGTATATGCCTGCAGCCCTTTCTGTAGGAGATATGTAGTGTATGTATATGATTACAGCTCTTTCTGTAGGAGATATGTACTGTATGTATATGCCTGGAGCCCTTTCTGTAAGAGATATGTACTGTATGTATATGCATGGAGCCCTTTCTGTAGGTTGTTGTCTGCCAACAGTAAACGGTGTTGATTGTACTTGTGAGTGAGAGTCAGTCAGTGTGTGAGTGGGAGCCAGCCGCTTGTCGACAGCAGTGCCGGTGAGTGCCAAAGCTTACTTCCTAGCAGCCCAGGTGACCCTAGTGAACATGCCTGTTTCAGTCTCCACAGCTGGGCTTTCTAGTCCCACCCCGTATATAGTTTGTTTACATTCTGCAGTTTTCAAGGTTCTGGTAACTTAAGTTGCTGTTGTTTTTTCTGTAAAAAAACAAACAAAGTGCTATTCAAATCAATTAAGTTGTGTAGTTACAGCATGCCAACTTAGATTATGCTTGCAACCCACTCAGTTCGCTAGTCTAACTAAAGCACTTGATTTATAAGGATATCCCGACCTGAATATCCGGCTCTAAACCACGCCCCCTAGCCCCGGTTGGCCTGATAAGGTCCGGCGTGGGGGGGGGGGGGGGGGGGGGCGTAGAGGAGGGTAAATGCCAGAGTTTTTAATCACAGAATAAGCCCTTAGTAAGCACTATTAAGCCTGAGAGTGACTGTGGACAAGAGATTGGCCTTGACACTCACTGGCACGCACGGCCTAAGCCCCGCTGTGGAGAACACTGCCAGCCAGCGCCAGGCAGGGCCAGAGAAGTAGGAATATCCATGAACAGACATAGTGCCTAGGGTTTCCCACAGGAGTTCTGTGAGACTGTGACTGGTGGGACCATGTATTAAAAATAAAATAGAAATTCCGGGAAATCAATTGAGAGAATTATGTCCGATAAACACTGGCTGTGTATGGTTCTTTAGGGATTATCGTCAAGTTAAGTTCGTTGCAACGAAGTCAGTTCGTTGCAACGTATGGCGGGACAAATTAGACTAGAGCGGCCCGTGAAAACAGGCACAGCTCCGACCCATGACTAGAGGAGACGGTGGATGTCTTCTGCTTTTACAAATAGTGTACACTGCTGCTGTCGTAGTGAACTGCCATTGGTGTGCTGTCAGAGAATATTTGATCTGTAGCTTAAGGACAAACATAACAACTAAAGATAACATGAAACCCTGAGACAGTTTGGCTCTATTTAACCAGGTGTTTACCAGCTCCCCGTTGTCAACAGGTGTTTTTCATGACTTTGTGCCACGTTGTGTGTGAGTGTTGATGCATGGTGAGTTTCCCAATACTGTAGCTAGGTTTACATCCATTTTTCTATAGAATGTTATGTCGGCTAACTAGAGTTTATTTGAAACGACACCTGTTCCTCCTCTCTGCCCCTCTCTCTTTCTCTCACTCAAAAAAATGTTCTCGAATGTTCTCTTTTTCTCTACACGAACTAATGAGATAAGGCCGGTGGTGAACACACAGGAAAGGAGCTAGACATTAAAATTCAGTGTTAGTCTCGCTCTCGCGCTCTCTCTCTCTCTCTCTCTCTCTCTCTCTCTCTCTCTCTCTCTCTCTCTCTCTCTCTCTCTCTCTCTCTCTCTCTCTCTCTCTCTCTCTCTCTCTCTCTCTCTCTCTCTCTCTCTCTCTCTCTCTCTCTCTCTCTCCTCTCTCTCCCTCTCTCCTCTCTCTCCTCTCTCTCCTCTCTCTCCTCTCTCCTCTCTCTCCTCTCTCTCCTCTCTTCTCTCTCTCTCTTTCCTCTCTCTCTCTCTCTCTTTCCTCTCTCTCTCTCTCTCTTTCTCTCTCTCTCTCTCTCTCTCTCTCTCTCTTTCCTCTCTCTCTCTCTCTCTCTCTCTTTCCTCTCTCTCTCTCTCTCTCTCTCTTTCCTCTCTCTCTCTCTCTCTCTCCTCTCTCTCTCTCTCCTCTCTCTCTCTCCTCTCTCTCTCTCTCTCTCTCTCTCTCTCTCTCTCTCTGTATTGAGTGGGCATACAAGACCAGGCTTTGTGGGCCAATAATATCGGTCTGTCTCTTTGCCAAGGTCGCCATCTCTCTCTATGCATCTGACCTCAATTTCAGAGCTCAACAGGCCACTACTTGAGAATCATCAAAGCGGAAGAATTTTCTGGAAGACTGCCAGGATCAGACACAAACAACCTCTTCACTCGCGTCTCAAAGCGACCTATTGTGTCTGACTGATGCTGTTTTCATTCACTTGCAGGGACGATTAATAAGTATCCCTATAATCAGAGATTAAGCGCATTGCCATACAGTGTGTGGTCTGTCAGTTTCAAGTTGCTTAAGATGACGTCGTAGCCGTATGACTGTCATCGATCGTAAAGCTTGTCGGTACTGGATCTCGTCTTTGCTCAACTGAGGAGGGAGAGAGACAGCTTTACACATGAAGTTGGTGTTTTTGGCAGAATTAGCCCATTGTAATGGTGATTACAGCATTATCTTTTAATAGGAGACATCCCTGTGCTATTTCCGCCGAAATCAAAAGGAACTGGGGAATTCTTCCTTGGGCGAAGAAGTGAATTGACAGGTAAATAAGTCTCGTCTTGAAAAACGTCTTTCATTTTGTTCGAGATTGTAAACAGCTGTCGTCGTAACGACATAAAAAAAATAAAAAAGAGGGCAGTGAAATCTAAATGCACGGTGCGCTCATGTAATGATTTCCTTGTGTTTCACATTACGAGAATAAACAATAAAACCTTCGAAAGCGTATGCCTGACGCTAACCATGTACCGGCTCGGCTTGGCGTACAATGGAGTCCACAGGAACCGTGCCCTTGTAGCGCAGTCTCCTGGTATGTAAGGACACACCCACGAACGGACGAACTCACGAACGTAACACCTCACATGACGTCAGAGTGGCCTGCTGTGCATCATCGGGGGCCTGGTCTTATTGTCCTGTATTCTGTCCATCACTGTACATTACCGTAACCCCTTCTGGCTCCGCTCAAGCGAAATAAGTCCAAGGCCATTGGCTTATCCCTCCTATGGGCCCCTGGAATAAGGAACTGTATGAGCCGAATCATTAGCTGTGTGTGGTGGCATGGATATAATGTAATGTATGGCATCTAGATCAAGATGCAGCCATCTGGTCTGTTCTCCACCCACAGCCCTCATCTTCACTGTTCTAAGAAAGAGCTTGCTGGTTGTAGTGAGGAGCTTGGGGGTTCATGGGGAGCATTGGTAACCACACCCAGCCTCATGCCTTTGGTAACCCCACCCCCTGGCTCTGTTTATTGTGGTAAAGCCTCAGTAAATGCGGTAAAGCCCCATCCTTCGCAGTGTGATCAACAAGCACCACAGACACACAGACGCACACGCACACAACTGTTACAAACGATTAGGTACGCACGGAGCTCTACACGTACCGTCAACATGTAGAACAAGACATTCTTTGGAAAACCCCCCAGACACTTACACATGTCCGCACACACACATAGTACATGTATATACGTTCTCACAGTACTTTAATCAGTTCAAATAAAGAAACCTGGGTCATTGAAGGCTCGAGAGACTTAGTCAGGCTCAGCTGAAGGAAGTGCACACCCTTAACCAACACACTGCTGTGGAGGAGAGAGGAGCGCTCCACCACGGTTTAAGGCCGTCTGTCTTCACGTCAACTCACACACACACAGTGGCCCGATTACCCATAAACCCCAAAGCTGTTCTACAAAAGCATTCCCGCTGTATGAAACCGACTAAAGGAATGTATTGGAGACTTTTACGTACTGTTTTTTTTTCTCTCAGTGCCTCTCGGAGAGGAAACACACAGATGTTTCACCAGTACCTTGGATAGAAATGCTAGAGTAGTGTCACGTTAATCCAGATGAAGATCTGTCGCATCGGGCCATGTTCAGATAAAAAAAAGACGGCAGAGAGGAAGACTATAGGCTGTTGTCGGTTAAAGGCTCGGGCACAATGGGATTCCGAGATGTTTTCACTTGCATCCAGTAAGAGACCTCTCCCATCGCTTATGTAATATCTGGGTGGAGTGGTTATAAATGAAAAGAAATTCCAATTGTAGCACTTCATCATGCATTCTTACACATTTACACACTAATGAACCCTTCTGCCAAGATAACATTCTCTCTTCATGGGTTCCAATGTGTGAACTTTGTCCTCCCTTTGCATTCGTACGCAACTGACCATGCCCTGTCATTCCTTCTTTTTCCGAGCAGATTCTGTTGTCGCCGATGCTACTGTGGAATCATAATAGTAGCATTGCCATACATATGTGGCGTGTGTTAGTTAGTGTGCCAAATCTTCTCATCTATCTTTGTGAAAAACTGCAGAACTGCAGAAATATAAATTAAGACATTTTATGAGACAGATGTCACCGTTACGATAGTTAATCTGATTAAGCTGTTGCTAACGAACTGGAAATATATAATGTTCTGTATTTTCCAGTGGTGGTGGCGATGAACATTTATTTTCCTACAAGCCTCCATTCCCTTCGTCGAGTCCCGGATTGAACCAGCAAGGCTCTCTCTCTCCACTAAGCCCACTGTGTTATAACCCAGTACTGTGTGTCCCTGCCCACCACCATAAGATCAAGCTTCCTCTACCGTAAAGCGAACCATTAGACCGACACTAACTGTGTCCCCTAAGCACCTCCTAAGCACGGCTCTGGTATTATCATCACCATACGAAAGACATACTGAAAGGTTTTGTTAGATCGGTATCACAAGGCTTCGCACAAGTCAAAAGACCTTATTCGACCCCTGTCCCAGCGTGCATCAATGCATCATGGACATTCCTTCTCTGAACACCTGTTTTATCACTGGTTTATCACCACCGTACGAAAGACAGGTTTTGTTAGATCGGTATCACAAGGCCTCAAAGTCTTTTGCACAAGTCAGAAGACCTTATTCGACCCCGTCCCTTCGTGCATCATGGACATTCCTTCTCTGAACACCTGCGACTGCCGTCTTATGACAGTGTTATGTAAGCCTCATAACAGAAGGTCATAGCTAAATGTTACGGGGGGGGGAACAATTAATCTATCATCGAATCATTTCAGAGTAAGGTTTGATGGAAGACATGAATGTCTGGCTGTGATAACAGCCCCACGTGCCACCACGCTGCATTGATCCGTTAGGGACACAGAGGATGGCTGGCCTCCAACAAAGATGTTTCAAAGATGGCGTCATCCTATCGTTTCTTGTTCGAGCCCATTAAGAAATTCTACAGAATACAATGTGCGAAGTATCCCCGGAGCACTAACTACTGTGCAGTTTGTATACTGAGGGTGTTTCCTGTTTATTTCTGTTGTTGTCGTCGTGCGTGCGCGTCAGTTTTGTTTGTGTTCGTTTCGTGTTATTCATTTAATAATAAACTCCTTGTTTATTTTGGTCTTGCTCACGTTGTCTTTCGTTTCTGTCACTTCGCCATCTCTTTCTGTGTGATTGTCGACCCCGCCCTGTTTAATTTCCCAAGGAACAGTCCTCATTATCTTTCCCTGTGTATTGAATCTGTTTACCCATGTCTCAGTCATGTGCTGGTTCGTCTTGGTGCCTTTGTGTCGAAACGTCCCAGAAATTCCTAGTGTCAAGTATTCATGGTTTTTGAACTACAAGTGTTTTTCTGACTTTTGCCTGCTCCTGATCGGATTATCCACATTCTCTTTGAATTGACAACCTGCGTACCTCTGCTTTGCCTATCTCTTACTGGGTTATATTCCTACCTATTGACTGCTTACCTGTGTACCAAACCTTTTTCGGAAGTAAAGACTATTGTTTTGTCTCTGAGTCGTACTATCGGGTCCTCCGCCCGAGTACCACAACCATTACCGTAAGCATCACTTACACACCATTGGTTTGGGTTTACCCACCTGTTTCTCTACCACAACGTCATATAACGGTTATAACGCTAGGCTAGGACAAAAGCTTGCACACACACACTGCTCCACCTCGAGTGAAGAGCACTGACTGACTAACTAACGGGTCTATATGAAGTAGCCTATAAGATCTCATATCCATCTGTTTCTACCTAACCGGGGAAGCGGTAGATGACCCGAACAGAGAGAGGGCAAACGGCCCGGGAAAAACCACGTCATTTGGGGTGACATCAGTGAGCTCGGTGTCACCAGTGAGCCTCCCTAGGAGGGCCTAGCTCGGGTGTCAGGCGTTCAGCGGCGGCTCGCGGAGGCGGCTAAGGGTTAGCAGCTGCGTGCCTCGCTCTCTGTTCAGTAGTGTGTCTGCTGGGACCGGCAGTATGCATCCTGTCAGATGTTGTAGCCGTATCATACAGAAGCCAGAAGGCCAGGCCAGGAGGGGCAGATCCCCCGTAGATCAATGCAGCTCAGAGCGCCTGACGTCTGCTTCAGAGGAGAGGAGGTGAGGAGGTGAGGAGGTGAGGAGGTGAGGAGGTGAGGAGGAGAGGAGGGGAAGAGAGGAAGAGAGGAAGAGAGGAAGAGAGGAAGAGAGGAAGAGAGGAAGAGAGGAAGAGAGGAGGAGGAGGAAAGGAGGGCAGTAATTGAGCTCGGAGCTATGAGGAGGAGAGGAGAGGAGGTACAGTACACACACACACTGGGTGAATGGTGTGTGGGTGTGGATATGACACAGTGTGACCTTTGACCTTGGTTCAACTTGCGTCACTCTACAGCCATTCTGGCCAAACAACAGGATTATGACCCTGTAGAGTAGAGGGAGAGGGAGCTATTGTATGATTTGGGGATATATACAGTACATACATACGCCTCAGTTATTTTATATATACCATATTGTTTTTATTGAAGGATACATGCTAGTTGGCATGGGTTGGCACCATTGATTGATTAGTAGCGTTGTGTTAGATGTGATGTCGAAAAAAGAATGTCTGCATGTTTTGTGCTCTGTTGTGACACTGCGGTGCACATTGAAGGCTGTAGGGTGTAGACTGATCGTGTCAGGGAATGATGACCTAAGCACCACATTACAACACAATTCCCCAACAAGCTATAAAAGTTAGATATGCATATAATGTTGGTACACCTCAAGTCAACTAACAGAGAAAATCGCCCTCAAATTTTCCACACTTTTCACTGGCATGTGATGGGTGGGAACAACAGCTGGTTAACTCCACCCCCAACCACCCCCCCAAGACAACCACTCCCCCATTACACTACCGGTCATCTATCAGTGGGGTTGTCAGCCAACCCTCAGGAAACAAACTTGCAGGGCTGACATGTTTAAATTGCTAAATAATAATTAAAGATTCATGATGTTGTATTGCCATGTGTAACAAGTACATTGGAGTGCTTATAGAATCAGAAACTATAAGTTTGTAAAAGTTTATTACATCCCATTATACAACTACACCAGAGTACAATTCTTACAGAGAGTCGTGAGAACAGCCCAGAAGATCACCGGCGCCCCCCTCCCCTCTCTGGAAGAGCTGTACAACACACGCTGTCTCAGGAAGGCCTCCAAGATCTCCAGAGACCCAACCCACCCTGGGTACGAACACTTTGCCCGGCTGCCCTCGAAAAGGCGGTACAGGACCATGGCCACAAGGACAAACAGACTGAAGCACAGCTTCTACCCCAGGGCCATCCAGGCCCTGAACACAGCAAAGACCTAGGTTCTGGGCCCTGGACAGTCTGGACGGATTGATGGCAGCTGCTGGATTGAAAAAATCAGGTGTAGTGCTGAGGCACAAATATGTACATTTCAAGCCTGCAAACCGCGACACTTTAAATGAATGTGCAATAACACTATGTGCAATATGACAACCCTAGTCGTCTATCTGTACAGTATAGTATAGTGGATAGTGTACATAGCCTTTATTTATGTAAACCAGCTCCTTTCCCTTCTTGTTTTTTTCTCTTTTTTTTTTATTTCCTAGCACCAGGGGAGCTACCCCTCCTAAATGTCGTTGTTTGGTACCTGTACTATAGCAATGACAATAAAGACCATTCATTCATTCATTCATTCATTCATTATGGCTACAGTTCCAGTTGACATTGCAGCAGAAAGAAAAAACATAATGCCAATAATTAAGTTGTGCAAACTATTGCATTGTAGTGCCTGTGTGCATGGGATGAACTGTGTCTGTGTGTATGCATTTATCATTATAGTCCATAATGCATCCAGTGGGGCTTTGGTGGGGGGCGTGTGATGTTTCGTGCCTCATCAGAAAAGAATACTCTGATCTTCGCAAAAAGATAATTCTGCCTGGCCAGGTCCAGTCCGGGTGGGGCTTGCACAGGAAGACCATCTATGACATCATAGACCTATCCTAAGATCTACGGGTTTATGGACATCAGCGTTGTGCAGCAGCTGAAACTCGACTCGACTCGACTGACAATGCTAAGTGGCCATGCTACGGTACATGTGGGAATACGGTACATGTGGGAATACTAGGGTTAGGGTTAGGTGCTACGTCGACTTGGTACATGCTGGCATGTCTAACCCTAACCCTAACCTTAACCCTAACCTTAACCTTAACCGTAGCACCCTAGCACCTAACCCTAACCCTAGTTTTCCCACATGTACCGTATTCCCACATGTACCGTAACAGCCACACCAGGTCTCTGGGCATCAAAGCTGTAATAAAATAGAAGTCAGTTTAAAACAATTCAAAATGATTCCCCACTGTTACCAACACACCATTTTCACACAATACTACTACTGTATGTTCATAAAATAGAATTGTTAATACAACGACAATGCTAATTACCTGAAGTGCTGGTAACTTTTAATACGTGGCAGCTTTCGGAAGTAGCTACCCAGATGCGTTTTGCCAGTCGTATCTTTCAACAACAACCACTGCACCATCCTCTTGTGTTTTGTGCTCTGTTGTAACACTGCGGTCCACAGTGAAGGCTGTAGGCTGTAGGGTGTAGACTGATCGTGTCAGGGAATGATGACCTAAGCACCACATTACAACACAAGTCCCCAACAAGCTAAAATAAGGATTCCATTTGCACACTCTATGACTGATGTCATGATTGAGGCACGCAACCCTCCCCTCTCAGTCTCTCTATCACACTAACATCAACTAACACATCTAGAAAACGACTTAAAGGTCAAGGGACACCGTCTAGAGACCCCACGGTGGTAAACCTATGGAACCCATCTTCTCTGGCCTTAAACCCCAAACTAAGGCTTTGACATTTTCTAGATACGTCGCACATCAGTGGCAAATATGTCTAATGCCCCCCCCCCCCACACACACACACACACACTAACGCACACCGCATTCATTAGTGTCTAGTCACAGACTGTAAGGCTCTTGAACTTGAGGTTTATTGTGAGGTACCTAGTAGAGCAGTCAGAGAGCTCGTCCAGGAGTCTGTTATCTATGTCTTGGGTCTTGTAAAAACTGAAATACCTCATGGGCCCCAAACGGCTGAGTCATGACCTGCCCCATGGCAGCCATTTTGTGCCAGTTCAGCCCAGTTTCAGATGGCTGATATAGGAGATACCAATCTCTCCCCTGTCTCTGTGGCCCTAGTGTGTGGTACTTCCTCATTAAGAGGGGTGGTTACTGGTAGGAGAAGTTTCCTTATAGGAGAGGTTTCCGGCTTGGTAAGTATTAGATATCATCAGTATTCCTTTGTCTGAAAGACAGTCAGTCAAGACAGTCAACATGGGAAAAAGCCCAGGGGACAAAAGGTAAAAGGTTATGTTTGTTCATCAAATGTATGTTCGAAAATAAATTAGTTTCACATGAGGTTATTGAATAAATGGAGACACCTTTAATCCATCTTCTGATTACCTATGTTTTGTTTTCTGACCTTTTCTGAATGACATTTCTGCTTACTGGGGTTAGAAACATTACCCAAATAAGGGGTAAAAACACTATATTTACTGCAGGTTATGGAGCATAATCTAATAAAACATAAATATGGTACATAACTACAAGCAGCACTCAAGTTGAGGGGGATGAGGGGGGATGGCTTCCCCCCTGAAATAAAAACAGTAAAAATCATCCCCCTTCTAAAACTGCCATCCCCCCTTTCCATCTCATATGTCATTTTATCAGTGGTGTGCCGTCAGGGCCAGCAAGGCCTTCTCTGCTGGCCTAAACATCATCAGAATATACATTTTATTTTAATATATTTTTTCCACAAATATGTATGAATGATTCCCCATAGTCTATTCTCTTCATTTCATAGCTTTCCTCTTGGTTGCGCTGCTTCCAGTCTCCGATTGAGATTTGGAGGGCTGGCCTTTATGTTAGAGCTTTTATCCAATCAAAATGTGTTGCCAGGGGGCTCCGAAATCTGCCCGCCTGCACAAAAAACCGTGCCGCGGATACGACCTGTAACTTAACGTTGAACGAGTAAACCTCTGGCGTTCCTAGTGGAAACCTACGTAGATTTCGAGTCGGCGAGCAATAGCAACAACGGCGCCTGCTGTAAGGCTCAATGATGTCAGCACCCAGCACGTCTTTTGATTGGATACGCACTATTGATACGCACTATTGATATTCACTATTGAGATGCGTAACTATGCCGGTAGATGTGGGACTTTTGAACACCTTTGAATGAATGGACTTTATTGGGGACACCCGAGTGGATTTACAGCTCAACGAACAAGTGCGCTTTCTTTTCTTGCTGAAAACAACCCAGATGTACATTACCACCTGTCCACAAACAAAGTGTTTACTGGGACGTCAGGCAAAATACAAAACGACCTGATTTTTGCTATTGCTGAAGTGATGGGAGAAGAGATCAAAATGGAGATTAAAAAGGCACCCTTTGTCGCTATTATGGTGGACGAGACGACAGACGTGGGTAATGTAGCGATCTTAAAGATGTTAGTTTAACACTCTTCATTGTAAATGCGGATTTATTGATTAAAAATGCTTCGGAAATATTAATGTAACTCTGTTGTACTTGTCTGACTATGTTAAGGTGATGCAACGCCCGGTTATACTGTGTTTCTGTCTAGTTTCTAGAGCCATGGCGTCATAACGATGGTATTAAGAGGAAGAATAATTCAGGTAGGAATGTGTCGGACATCACTGAAGGCCTAGGTGTGAAATGCACCGCCCGCCACTGCATTTTATCAATGAACGTGGTATTACTGTTATTTCAACATTTAGTTTTGCACATATTGAGTAAAATACTGTAGGCGAGGGAGGGGGCACGCACACGTGCAATGACATTTTTACCAAGTCACTGAAGTCACTGACGCTGTGGGGATGCTAAAATTGTCCCCATATGATAAAATCCACCCCCCCCCCCTGATTTTCTTTTACAACTTCTTGAGTACTGACTACAAGCATACATTCCCTACAGTGCCCGACAGCTGATTATGGATTTCACAGGATGTGATAAATATACAAACATTACACGTGAGGTGAGACGACCACATCCATGTGCTGGGGGGACGTTGACCTCTCTGTGCTACTACGAGGTGATGTCATCGGGGTACGGCATGTGTGTTATATTTGTGGCCCTATTTAGGGACACGGCCTCCGAGCCAAGAACGACCACGGAAGTTTGGTTTGAATTACTTTTCCATCCCTTTCTTCTCCTCCACTGCTAATGCAGCTCCCTGGCTTTGGCAAAGTCGTCCCCTCTGTTTTCAAACGTTGCCATGTGGCGGGACCCTGTCCAACTGGTGGCAAAGTTCCGCTCTAGATGGGTTTCTGGCCCGATAACTTAAAAAAAACAAAAAAAAGATTATACTTTTATATTCTACCTATTTAACCAGGTGAATATTCATTGAGATTTTAAATCTCTTCTCCAAGAGAGACCTGGCCAAGAGGGCAGTATATAAAAACAGATACATTTAGGTTTCAGACATACAGTATAAAACAATGAACATTGTATCAGCAATGCATAGGTGGCTGTGTTAAGTACAGAGACACTCTCTTAGTACTTTCCCATTCAAGGTCCTTCAAGATTCCACTAAAGGCATCGTACGAGATCAGTTTTTCCAGGTTTAAGTCTTTCTGGAGGTTCCAAACAGAGGGGGCGGCGTATTTGAAGGCTTTTTTTAGGAGGATAAGGGAGGAGATCCAAGGGTCCAAGACGTAGTATACTGTAGTCGTTGGTGTTTTGCTCTGTGGGGACATGCACATCCACAATGCACAGATAAGGCATATATGCTGGTAATGGGTCTCCATTTCTGGGATGATGGGGAAATCTACTAAGTAATGAACACTAGCCAATTGTATTATGGTGGGAGCAAGTTTGGGACCCAAAAAGCAGCATTATCATGTCAGTGTTACAGCACTGCACGCTTGTCTCAAAAACAGCAAGTGACATCACTTTACCAGCGTATTGATTGAATCTGTAGATTTCTGTGAGAAAATGTTGGTCTTTATTATTATTACTATTTGTAATGGTTGAATGTTTTTTTTACTCTGGTACAAGGCTTTCGGAGACCATGCCTTCTCACAACATGCACCCCGCCTCTGGAACTCTCTCCCTCAACCACTCAGAGACTCACCCTCACTCTCCACTTTTAAATCCCACCTCAAAACCTACCTGTTCTCCAATGCGTACAACCTCCCCTAACCCTGCCACCCCCCTCCCCCCCTGGACATGCATACAACCTCCCCTACCCCTAACCATCTCCCCTAACCCTGCCACCCCCTCCCCCCCTGGACATGCATACAACCTCCCCTACCCCTAACCATCTCCACTAACCCTGCCACCCCCCTCCCCCCCTGGACATTTCTGCGTTAATTGTTCCCTGTCCGTTAACTCTGTGTTCTATGTGCTCATGTTATCTGTTGCTTGTTGTTTCTGTGTTGGCTGTTTTTCCCATATTGTCAGTGTCTTTGAGCCCCGGAAAAGTACTATATAAAAACAATGAATTATTATTATTATTATTATTATTATCCTTCTCTCTGTATTCACTGATGGTCCGATCATGGTTTATCTCCTGGTTTGGTCGGTCACGGTCATAAGGTTGCATTTCCATAACACTTTGATCTTCCTGGTCCTCTTTCATTTCCATCCTCGACTGTATTTTGTTAACGTTAGGGTCTTGTTTTGTTGGTTTTTTCAGGCTGTCACTCGTCACAGAGTCTGCCAGGGCCCCCCCTCTAACTCCATGATATTTACTCTCTCCATCACCATCACCCCCCATGATACATTCTGGACGCCGGTCCACTTCCATTTCAAAGTTGGAGCGGGCCCAGCACCGGTCTTGATGCCGACTCCACTTTCAACTCTGCGATTGCTTATGTTTGTGCAGCGGGCTAAAGGACGTGTTATGGGATGCCTAATAGGAAACACTCACTGAGGTATCTCCAGACATGGACCTATGCTTTCCATCCCGCTTGGAATAACAGACAAGAAAAAAAACACCCATTCCTCGAATCCTCCCAGCCCAGACCCCCTCCCACTTCAGCTCCTCTCCCAAGCCTTAAGCTTAGCCTGAGGGCCTGGCTCTGCTCTCCTCTCCCGGGCCTTAAGCCTGGCCTCAGGGCCTCTGCCTTGTGGACCCAGACCAGACAGATCCTATTGGTCTGGTCTGGGGCAGTCCACAGTCCATTGTCTTGCTGTACATTGCGGACGGTGGACGTTATTCTGTAGTGTTGCTGCTAGCAACCATCATGTATCGTTACCTAAACCTCTACTTCATCAGTAAACCGGAGATCTGCTACATGTCCTACACCTGCTGGACTGTTATCACAGCGTTTGTACTGTCAAGAGGATCCTGATAGGCCTTTGGATTAGGCTACCTCGCTAGGCTACAGGAAGAGAATAACCAAAGCACGACAACGTTTTGTCTCTCAGGTAAAGTTCAGCTCGAAGTCTGTACCGGACTTCAGAGTCTGGGGAGGCCTTTTGATGTTGTCGACAAGGTGAGTCGATAGTGAATGGGCTGTGTCCTACACTGGTTGGTGTACCGAGTACTCAAGTTGTAAAAGAACATCAGGGGGGATGGTGGATTTTATCATGTGGGGACAATTTTAGCATCCCCACAGCATCAGTGACTTCAGTGTCAGTGACTTCAGTGTCAGTGACTTGGTAAAAATGTCATTGCATGTGTGCGTGCCCCCTCGCCTACAGTATTTTACTCAATATGCGCAAAACTAAGTGTTGAAATAGCAGTAATACCATGTTCATTGATAAAATGACATACGGAATGGAAAGGGGGGATGGCAGTTTTAGAAGGGGGATGATTTAGTGCTGGGTGGACCCCTTGTATTGTTTATTATTTTTTTATTAAACGAATCATGAGGTATGTCGGTTTTAAAAACCGCCCCGTCACTCTTCGCTCCAACGCAAGCAGCAAGGAGCGAGATGTCTCACCCTGATGCAAACACAAAGTATGTTAGAAGCCAATCAATGTGCCGCTTCAGAAGCCTCTGAAGATGTCTTGAAGTGACAAAGCTGTGATGTCATCAGTTTGGATGTAATAAGGTGGATTGTGAAAGTAGAGGATAAGGAAACGCTCTTTCTCTTTTCCCGTGTCCTGCTGTGAGGTTATCGTCATCTTGTGAGTAGCATTGTTTTGGCCAATGGTCATCTCTCGATCTCTCTCTCTCTCTCTCTCTCTCTCTCTCTCTCTCTCTCTCTCTCTCTCTCTCTCTCTCTCTCTCTCTCTCTCTCTCTCTTAGGGTGTAACATTTCTCTATGAAGTATTCACCTTGTAATAGTTGTATACAGTATTATTAAAGTAGCACAAACTCAACAATTCTTTGCACATAGTGATAATTACAATTGTAGTGAGATTATCAATTAGATATGTTTTGCTATTAACAAAATACACTCACCAAACACTTTATTAGGAGCACCTGTACACCTTCTCATTCATTCAGATAGTGTAATGGTATCGTCTCCTATTTCCACTGCCAAACTTTTGATATTTGAATTTGGCATAGTGACATGACACTGCACTTCTCCCATGACAGTGCTGTTTTTAGCGAAGCGCGTGTGAATGTCAGCCCAGGGAACTAGTCAAACAAGTTTGAAAAGGAACCAGGGAATAATTGCTGCCCCCAGAACAAGTAAGAACTTAGTAACTCCCCCAAGTAAGAGTCACACAAGTTAGTGGGCTTGCTTCAGCAAGTCATTGACATTCAAAGCATTGTGATTTCTGCATCGTGACTAGAATCTTATCTTATAATTGGGAGAGATTATCCGACGTATACTGTAGCATGTCAGGACTCAGGAGATGTCTCTTATTTAACAAGTGATTTGTATAATTGATTCCTGACTAAATCTGACATGCAAAGAGTTAGTGTTGCTCTCGTGGCTGGCCAAAACGTTTAAGGGTATTCCGGGTTAAGAGAGGGTACCGTTGATCACAATTCACACCGGAAGATCAGACCATCACTATCTTTGTACCAGACACATTTAAATATATGTAAATCATATTATATTGAGCCAACAAACATGTCTAAAGTCTGCACCACATCAGCTGACTGAAGAGGTGCCTTAGGGTATGGGGGGTTGCGGAATGGGATAATCGATGAAAAGTTGTGGTAGACTGACAGTCACATATAGAGACTTCTTCTTCATGTCTCTGATGTATTTGCAGCTTGTTTGGTTTGTGTGGGGAATTGATGTCGTTTCATGTGACTGTCGCTGGGGTTTGTTTTGAGATCAACAACCAGCAGTTACCAATCTTGAACCATATTTATTTATTGATTGATTGATTGTACTTTATTGTCCCCGAGGGGAAATTTGTCTTGGGCATGGTACTTTCATGCTTCAAGTGCAACAGAGACGATACATACAACATACAGTAGACAAAGTAAACAACAGGACAGCAACAAACATTGAGTGACATTGGCAGCAGTTTCCACCTGGACATGGCATCATTTGGTATAAATATATATTGCACATAACCCTTCAAGTGGTGTTTACACGTTTGTCAAGAAAATATGAATATTTAGGTCTAACTGATTGTTTCAGTTAGAAAACAATATGTTCTGTAGGACAAAATCATAGCATGTTTGGACCACAACTATTGACGTATAGAGCAATCAGCTGTGATATGATCTCTCAAAGAGAGAATCTATCAGATATGGGTCTATTCCGATTTCCTTGTGTTCCGCACCTATTACGCCCCTCTGGCTCCCTACTTTCCAAGATTTGGTATTCCCATTTTAAAAAGGTGCACGTTCCATAAATAATAGGCGTTCCAGACAAGACACATCCTCTTCCTCAAAACCATGCCCCTCTGGAGGCCATCTATGAGTTCAATTCAAGATGGATTTACCAGAGGAATTTCAATGTCCTATGGCTATAAAGTCTTTATTTTGAAGGCAGTTCTTCTCGATAGTAACATATACAAAATTAATTTCATCATTATCATAATTAAGCCTTCAACTGTCCGATTTGTCATGGAGCATTGTGTGTGTCTGTGTGTCTGTCTGTGTGTGCGTGTCTGTGTCTGTGTCTGTCTGTCTGTGTGTGCGTGTCTGTGTCTGTGTCTGTGTCTCTGTCTGTGTCTGTGTATATGTATGTATGTCTGTGTGTCTGTGTGTGTGTGTCTGTGTGTGTGTGCATGTCTGTCTGTGTGTGTGTGTGTGTGTGTGTGTGTGTGTGTGTGTGCATGTGTCTGTGTGTCTGTGTGCGTGTGCGCGTGAGTGTGCCTCTGTGAGCACAGCGCTCCAAGCCTGGTCTCGTGGTCTGACCATTCATTCCTGGGCTCCAGGATCAGTGAGCAGAAGGAATCTGTGTTTGTTTGGCTTGTCTGGATGTGTCTCTGAGCCAGGTTCACTAGAGCGAGGGCCGGGACTTCCAGGTGGGTTTCCAGGGTGTCTGTACATCACCACCACCGCCTGTAGTGGTCAGTGGAGTTTCCCTGACCCATGGATCCTGTACGGAGACAGACACTTCTCCTCATCCATCTTAGTAGTGTGTTAACACAAAGAGTACAGTATGTTCAAATGCATGCCCACACACATTTTGACATTTTTTATCCAAAGTGATTTACAACATGTACATGTACATGTACAAGTACATGTTTAAAGTAAGTGAATCATCTATACATAAGCAAAAATAATCTATGCTCGGACCAGATGCCATTGGCACACATACACACACACACACACACACACACACACACACACACACACACACAGTATAAGTATAATTAAGTATAATAAAATTCTTACATTCTATTGACTGTCTCAGCGTTTGAAGTGTGTAATGTATGGTCATGGTCTGACATGTCCTCTGTCCTTATCTCTAAATGCAGCTTTATAACATACATACAGTATCTCTATACAGCATTTGCATGTAGAGGGGCTTGGCTTCACTGGTCTGCTGTGTGTGTGTGTGTGTGTGTGTGTGTGTGTGTGTGTGTGTGTGTGTGTGTGTGTGTGTGTGTGTGTGTGTGTGTGTGCGTGTGTGTGTGTGTGTGTGAAAGAGAGAGAGAGAGGGAAAGGGGACAAGTCATTTGTTCAAATGCATAGACAGAGCTATAGATGCAAGAACTGACCATCCATGAGAACAAAATAATTTTGTTCATAGTTCATAATTTATAGTTCAAACAATACTTTGAAGCTACACAGTGTTTCGTTACAATTATAATGGAATAAAACAAGTTCATATGTTGGGTTCGGACGTGTAAGACTTATAAGTCTTGTGTAAGATTGACAAGTTCTGTCCTTCTGTCCTTATTCTTATTTTCTTCAACAATAAATGGCTATATATAATTGATTGATGTTACGGTACATGTGGGAATACGGTACATGTGGGAAAACTAGGGTTAGGGTTAGGTGCTAGGGTGACATGGTACATGCTAACCCTAACCTTAACCCTAGCACCCTAGCACCTAACCCTAACCCTAGTTTTCCCACATGTACTGTATTCCCACAAGTACCGTAACAGATATACCAATCCCATATTTCCCCTTTAAAGTGCCAGTCACTATAACTACAACTCCCTCCATCCCCTCTGGTAGCCCCCTCTGACTGTGCACGTTTGGGACTACACACGTCGCAGGTCAGATGAATGTTTTCCCCTGGCAGGTTTGACACAGAGAGTCAGGGGGAGGGCGACAGCCGGCCACAGGAATGTGCCAGTTTGTTTTGGGGAGTTAATGGAAAAGGACGACTAACCACATCCTGATAGGAGGAAACATGGCTGACACCAGAGACAGCAGCGCGGAGGTGAGGGGCAGCGTCTCGTGTCTCAGGTCATGTTCTCACGTGACAATCCCAATCATGACCAGGAGCAAGTGGATGAGATTGCAACATTGTTGCATAAATTATTTCTCTGATTTGCGTTCTCACAGCCCTTTATGTAAACGAAGTGACATACGCAATCGAAGCAACAGACGTGGTAGTTGATTGGTCAGAACATTTTTAAAATGCCCGTTCGTCCCGCTCTTATCCAGATCAACACGCATGCGCTGTTGTTTTCCTATGGACAGCCGATGCGTCGTTTCTAATCGGAGCGAAACCACCCTTTTCAAGCGGAGCATGCGTTGGTTGTTTGCTCCGGGAGCGACTTCGAATGCGCGTTCTCACAGCTCCAAACGACGCAGAGCAAAGCGAATTTTAGCCTAAATTCCAAGTGAAGCAAACGTTCTAGTGACACACCCTTAATTATAACAGAATCATGCCTCTACCATTTAATGACTCTGCTAGTATCAACACTGTAATGTCTACTACGGAACACTGGCTAAAATAGTAATAATATAATAATAATAATAATAATAATAGTAATATTGCCATGTAGCAGATGCTTTTATCCAAAGCAACCCCCTTGCTACAGTAAGCACATACATTTTGGGGGATATTATGGTCCCAGTGGAAATGTACCCCCCAACCTAAGCATGGCCAACACCATGCTTTATCAACCTAAGCATGGCCACCAACACCATGCTTTATCAACCTAAGCATGGCCAACACCATGCTTTATCAATGCAACATGCTTCAAACCAGAGGTGCTGCCAGAACTGTTTGAGGTGTTAGAGAAGTGACAACTACTCTTCCCACACATTCACTCTCACCACAGAGTCTCTCTGACCGCACAAACATGTCAAATAAATCCCATCACACTACACAGTGAACTCACCCAGCCTTCAACCCTGGTACTTACTGATAATCATAACAACGATAAGCTTTATTTATATGGAGCCTTTCATACAGAAGAATGTAGCAGAAAGAAAAGTACCAGATTAAAATTAAAAACATACAAGGCATAATAGTAAATAAGAGAGCATTGAGAAGAGATGTTTACTGAGATTTGCTTCCCAGATTTCTTGAGGTAACGTATTCCACTTTAGGGGCCTAATAAACACTATGTGCAATATGACAACCCTCGGGTACATAAGGTTCAGAGAATAGGAAATGTTAGAATAGGTATAGCATAGCATAGAGTACAGCACAGTGTTTTATTTGTATAGTATAGTGGATAGTGTACATAGCCTTTATTTATGTAAACCAGCTCCTTTCCCTTCTTGTTTTTTAGTTTTCTTTCCTAGCACCAGGGGAGCCCCCCCTCCCAAATTTCGTTGTTTGGTACCTGTACTATATCAATGACAATAAAGACCAATAAAGACCATTCATTCATTCTAATAAATAAATGCAACATCATCATCTTTCTTTTTGGGTTCTGGTGCAAACAACCTGAGTACTCTTGAGGGTGTATATAGGTTGTCAGTGAATCAGTAAGGTAGGCTGGTCCCAGCCCATTTAGTGCTTTAAACATGAGTAGAAGGACTTTGAAGTCAGTTGAAAAATGATACAGGGAGCCAGTGCAGAACAGATAAGACTGGAGTGATATTCCCTCTCCTCTTAGTTTTTGTTAGTAGCCTAGCAGCAGAATGTTTTATTAGTTGGAGCCTCTCTATAGACTTCTTGGGGAGGCCAGTGAAGAGAGCATTGCAGTAAATAAAATAATAAAATAAAATAAAAAATAAAAAAGCATGAATCCGTTTTTCAGCATCCCACTGACTTAAAATCAGCGGCACCATGGCAATGTTTCTCAGATGAAAAAGGGCTGTCTTGGTCAGCTTGCTAATGTGGGAATTAAAACTCTGATAAAAGATAAACACCAAGACTTTGCGTTAGTTTTTGGGGCCAAGTGAGAGGATTTCAGTTTTGTCCTCATTTAACTTTAAAAGGTTATTTATTGTTCATCCATTTATTGACAGCTGATGGTCAGTTAGTGAGGGAGCTAATAACATTAGTATCATTTGGTTCAAAAGAGATTTATAGTTTCAAGTTTCATTGGGTATCATCTGCATAGCTATGGAAGTTTACAATGCGTACTCTAATCATATCGCGAAGTGGTAGCATATACAGTAAGAATAGTAAGGGACCAAGGCAACGTCCTTGAGCAACACTAAAACATATAGCATACTCATCCGATACATGATCTCCAAGACTGCCATATCATTTTCTCCCTGTAATATATGTATGTACGGAACCAGCTTTGTACAAGATCGGAGAGAGACCAACCCACTTTTAAAGACAATCCAGGAGAATCCAACAAGAACAGAGACCTTATTAGCATCGGTGTTTAGTCTGAGATCACTGTGACAACGTTAATGAGAGCAGTCTCTGTGCTATGATTAAACCTGAAACCTGACTGAAACTTTACCAGAATCTTGTTTTCGTGTAGGAATCAACGTTACTTTGATTATAAACCACCTTTTCGAGTAACTCGCTAACAAAAGGGTTGGGTTAACCTCTGAGATGGAACAGTGAGGACCCCAGACAAGTGGTACGGGGGTCTATTTGGAGTATTGGGGGTGGGGGGGGTCTCTGACCCAGTGCCCTGACTGCCAGACACCAGTTAAAGGTGCCATAAAACAAGTAGTAAAATGCCACGGCTGAGCCTGGGCTGAATTACACACCATGGCACTCATTTAAAGGGACTCCAGGTCTCTTCTGGCAGAACAATGGCCACTGTATGAGAGAGACCTTAACACTGGCATTTTATTTGCCCCTAGTAGCTGAGTCTGGGTTATAGGTTACAACGTGTGTGTGTGTGTGTGTGTGTGTGTGTGTGTGTGTGTGTGTGTGTGTGTGTGTGGTTGTGTGTGTGTGTGTGTGTGTCTCTGTTTGTGTCTGAATGTGTCCTTGAATGAGTCCTTGCACCAGGGACCGTTGGGGGTGAGTTTCTCGAGAGGTTCTTGATAGTGACTCGGGTTTGTGATTTATGCGTCTACAACTGTAAGCTAATTTGCTCCTGCACAGGAATGTTGCGATTTCTGAATGAAGACCTTGGAGCAGGGCATGGAAGGGAGTCTAGGTTTTTACAGTGCTCGTTAAAAAGCAGCCTGAACGAGAAACAGCCAATGACACAGCTTGTTAACTTGTTGAGAACTGCTCGGGGTGGCCTAACTGGCTAAGACGCCGACCCCGTTTAGAGAAGGACATTCTATAATCCTGCGACTAATTGTCCGCATTCATGCTTTATAAAAGATGCTTGGCAGATAGTGTTTAGTGTTGCAACTCTCCTATTTTTTGGGGCGCGACTCTGGCTCAGGAGGTAGAGCCGGGGTCCAATAATCACAAGGTCGGCGGTTCGGTGGTTCGATCCCCGGGTGGCCACGTGTCGAGGTGTCCTTGGGTAAGACACTGAACCCCAAATTGCTCCCGAATGAGCGCCTTGCATGGTAGCTTGCTGCCATTGGTGTGTGTGAATGGGTGAACGAGAGGCCGTTGTAAAGCGCTTTGGAATAAGGCGCTATATAAGTGCAGTCCATTTACCATTTTTTTGCATATGAAGTGCCATTGTGACTAGTACAGCAGCATTCCAGGGACAACGACTGTTTGGAATGAGTATCATTAGATAGATCCAAACAGTGAGGGAAGCCTTAGAGCAGCTAACTGTCAGACATAAAAGGCCAGTGATGATGACACACGTGTGATGAGTCAAAAATCCTTGACAGACAAGACTAACGAGGAGCCAATGATAGATAAGGATAGGGAGGGACCAATGACAAATTAGCACATCTAAGCTGGGCGGTGTCGTGTTGGAGTCCCTGTCTCTCCATGGCCTGCCCACCCACCCACCCACCGCCACAGCAAAAGCGAGGCCACAAACCTGCTCCCTGCACCACCAGGAAGATGGAAACTATTCACCTTGCCTGTGCTTTTCCAAAACAGGATCAACTAGCATAGAAATAGCAACGGTCATCAAATGAGGAAGTGTTGTTGTTTTTTTTCACCTCAGTATTTCTTCTTTCCGCTAAATTTTCTGTCTTTCTCTCACACACACATTCTCTCTCTCTCTCTCTCTCTCTCTCTCTCTCTCTCTCTCTCTCTCTCTCTCTCTCTCTCTCTCTCACACACACACACAGCACATACACACATACATACACACCCACCCATATTGAGTAACCTGAGTGAAAGCATTCCTTTGAAAGCGGAAAATACTTTTCTTAGGACCTGTCTCATGGGCTCACCTCAGGTGCATCATGTGTAAGAGAGTGGTTAGTTAGTTATGTGCCTTTGGGAAGGAGGTGAGTGTTTATTCAGGGAATAAAGGGGCCTGGCAGCTAGGCCAATCAGGTGATCCTCTGCTATTTCTGAAGGAGTTGCAGCATGTTGTGGTACTGTAGCTTTTGACAACACACACTGAAGTCACTGAAGAGTGGAGCTAGAACTGGATACCTGACAATACTTTCAGTACCTGACAATATGTCTTTTAGCACTCTTTTCTGTGTCCCTCTGTGGTTCCCAGAAAGGTTACATACACTTAAACACAGTACCGCCATCTTACCGGTCACATGACTGACTGGTGCCAGAAAGGGGTTTAACACCCACCTGACAGTGGCATAGAGTGGGAGGGTGGCATGGGAGAGTGTGGCGGGAACGGAAGGGAGAGGAGAAGAGAGGAAGAGAGGGAGAGCGCATAAACACAGACGCGCTCTGGTTCCCAAGAGATTTATAAATCAAAGTCCCAGCTCAGAAAGAGACTACAGGTGCCTAGGGCCAGTCCATAACCACTCCCTCCCCATACTGTAATGGAAAAGAACCCTACCCAATACTGTAAGTAGGCAGAAGAACTGAGGCATGCTCCAGCCAGTCCATGACCGCTCCCCATTATTGTAATGCATAAAATAACCATACCTTTTCGTAGGCTACATGTTATTTGCCCTGATTGTGAACACTGAAGGTGAGTACAAGGGGAGAGAGAGAAGAGCTGTGGAGAAGAGCCTAACATTGCAGAAGAGGTAGGCTCCCATGATGGTGAACAGGTCATCTCGGGTGAAGGGTTTTTAGAGGGTTCGTGTAGCGCCTATTGTGTACCATGATGTTTCAGTCACTGAACCAGGCCCTTGCTTAGTATGCTATAGCAACACGTGCACTGGTCCACTGTACAGTGAACATCAGTCAGCTTGTTTTCTGTTTTGGTCCTTTCCTTCTTTGTTTGGCTCAGAGCATTTTGGTCAAAATCAGTGCTAGAATGTTTGAGGCAAGCTCTCTGGAATTGGCAATTGATGCTAATCTTGTTGTGTGACCTGAATACTTTCAGTAACTTTTGGTTTCCTGTTGCGGTTTGGTCTATTTTTGTTTATTTTTATTCAATGTTCTTTTCCTCTTCACGGATTCATGCGCGATTGGTAACACCATCTGTGACTATTATTATATGTATATTTACATGTGTATGTTATCCTATATAATCAAAACATACATCAACATTTAAATCTACATAACCCCCTATGCTCTTGACCCAGTTCAAAAAGCGGTATAAAAACATGGTTTTCACCAGGTACGAGGAGGAAGAAGGGCTTTGATAGTCACCAGTTGTTTTCACAGATTATTTGTTTATTTACATTATCTGTTTTCTATTGTTGGTAAATATGTAAATACTTAAATAAATTTGATTTAATTTGAAAAATATTATATTAATATTGAAGTTAACTGCAGATTATTAATTATTAATCTCTGAGTATTGGAGAAGGGGTAGGATTAAATAAACTTATGCTTCTTCCTACTCCTTTTCGGACATGTTAAGTAAATAGTTTTTTTTGTTTTTTGTTTTTGTTTTTTTTGTTTTTTCTTGTTTTTGTTTTGTTTTGTTTTGTTCTTGTTTTGTTCTTGTTTTTTGTTATAATTATTTCTTTTTTCACATGTTCGAAATAAAGCTTTCATTCATTCACTCTTGGCATGTACGTTGCGCGTAATACGCAGACCCGGATACCACGTTTATTCGGAAATGGTTTTAGGAAGTTCCAACATTGAGTGATGATGTGCAATGTAAATGAATCAGCAACTGTCGTTGGAGCGTATTATCTCCTGGAGCTTGCGGTGGTGCTCTTTTATCTATTTTAGGGAATTGATGTCGGTTATATTGGTGCATCTAGCCTCTAGGAGCGGATCTCACAACTGTCCTGTATGCATGGGAGGTATTCCGAGGTTCCCCCTATGTAGGCTGATTCTCTCGTTCCAAGGTCTCCACGTTATCCGCCTCCCACATAGCGTAGATCCCACCTCATTGTCAACCTAAACCCCTCCACTTCCATACGACCCACACACAACGTGGAGGCAACGCTCCGTTTGGCATGTGTGTGTGTGCAGCCGCGCGCTCATCGCTCCCAGTCAAACACCTGCAGGTAAATGGTTCATGCAGCGTTTACATGCAGGTTTTCCGACGCAGGAAAGACATCTAAGTCTAGTAGGTTGTTTTTTCTTTCTCTCATTTTATGCGATTATTGCGGTAGCTTGCTTCCACATGATATGATCTTCTGATCACGATTCAGCCACGCCCTGTTTAGCGGCGCGTCTCGCTTGTCAAAATGAATAAGAGTGAATGAAACCGTGTCAAATGAATTATAGACTGAATGTCCGAAGTGATGTTATTTCTTGTTTTTTTTTAGCACTATTTCTGTGTCCCTCTGTGCCTCCCGCTGTTATTCCCGGAAAAGGTTACACACATAACAGTACCCGCCATCTTACCCGGTCACATGAAACAACATTTGTCACATGACTGGTGGTGCAAAGGGGTGTTACACCCCCCCCCCCCTGGCAGTGGCATGTGAGTGGGAGGGTGGCATGGGAGAGTGTGGGGGAGGGGAGAGGAGAGGGAGAGTGCAGAGGGCAGAGGGCAGAAACTTAAGCTCTCTGGTTCCCAGAGAGGTTTATGAATGAAAGTCCCAGCTCAGAAAGAGACTACAAGTAGGCTATGTGGAACATGGCATTCCTGGAGCCAGACAATGACCACTCCCCCTCCTCACACACACACACACACACACACACACACACACACACACACACACACACACACACACACACACACACCCCTTTTAACTTCCGTCTAAAAAACTTGGTCTGTTGAAGTTAGATAACAGACACACACACACCCCACGCCAGGCTGTCCCTGAGGCGGGTCCGATAATTTACGCAGCCAATTCCAACTGTCAAGGAAGCTTCCAGACTAGACACCCAATTGCCGCTGTAGATATGTAAACCTGTTATATATCTCTCTCTGTGAGTGTGTGTGTGTGTGTGTGTGTGATACGTTTTAGTTTTTTGCTCGGTGGATGCCTCGTTCTCACTCTTCTCTTCTGTGTGTGTGTGTGTGTGTGTGTGTGTGTGTGTGTGTGTGTGGACAGGGGTGTGTGTGTGTCTATCAGATCCTGTCATGTTAGCCCACTCAGGCCTGGAGCCGGGGGCTGTGGTGCTGAACGGAGGAGGCCTGCCGGTGAGGACCGCTAAGGAGATCGAGGCGGCGGAGGATGGGCTCCAGGCCCGCGGCCAATGGGCCAGCAAGACCGAGTTCCTGCTGGCTGTGGCGGGTCAGATTATAGGCCTGGGCAACGTGTGGAGGTTCCCCTACCTGTGCTACAAGAACGGAGGAGGTAGGCTAAGGCTGTCTCTCTCTCTCTGAGACACACTTGTCTCTCTCTCTCTCTCTCTCTCTCTCTCTCTCTCTCTCTCGCTCGCTGTCTCTCTCTTTCTCTCTCTCTCTCTCTTTCTCTCTCTCTCCCTCTCTCTCTCTCTCTCTCCATCCCTTTCTATTTCTCTCTCTCTCCCTCTCTCTCTCTCTCTCTCTCTCCATCCCTTTCTATTTCTCTCTCTCTCCTTCCCCTCTCGCTCTCTCATATCATTATTTATATTCTATTTTTATGAGCGTCATTTTTTTCTGCCAAGAAAGCGCCAAGAAGGTTGCCAATTGTTAAATCAATAACCTGTGTGGAAATGTATTCATGGTGATCTGTAGAATTCCAAACATCCTGTATGCAAGTTAAGACAAGGAACACAGAAGTTGTCTTGTCTTGGTCTCTATGTCCATCCCTCTCTACGTGTTTGCGTGTGCGTATGTGTGTGTGCGTGTGTACGCGCGTGTGTGCGTGTGTGTGTGTGTTTGTATGTGTGTGTGCGTGCGTGTGTGTGTACGTGTGTGGGCCTGAGCTAGATTACTCTTCCTGCTACGACTGGTGGATTGATGATTCACTTGCTTAGTCAAATGTATTGATTGTAAGTCGCTTTTGGAATAAGGCGTCTGCTAAATGCCCAAAATGTCAATGTAAAAAGTGTGTGTGTGGGCGTGTGTGTGTGTGTGTGTGTGTGTGTGTGTGTGTGTAGGTGCGTTCTTTGTGCCCTACCTGCTGTTCCTGTTCCTGTGTGGGGTTCCTCTCTTCCTGCTGGAGACGTCTCTGGGACAGTACACCAGCCTGGGCGGGGTCAGCGCCTGGAGGAGCATCTGCCCACTGTTCGGAGGTACACACATACACACACACACACACACACACACTCACACACACTCACACACACACACACACACATACCAGGGACGTGCACAGACACTGCCCCCTTTGCGCTGCCACTCATTTGATTTGTTCCCCGCATTGCTCTGCATGTGTGTACCGGTATATATATATTATATATCAATATATAACTACATATTGTGGAATCGAAGCTAAGTTTGGTGGACTGGTTTGGTGAACAACACACTGGAAAATAACAATAACAACACCAAGATTATGAAGCTTAAAGCTTATGCTTATGAAGGCGATCCGTAATCAGAATTCCAGACTTGGCTTGGTGCTGTGAGGCTGTGATCCCACGCTCAGAGACGCTTCCAGGGTAGCAACCCCAAAAAGCGATGAAGTGTCAAACCAATTTATTTCCCAAAAAGCTCTGTCGTTTAAAGCCTTTAGGCTATTCACCATCCGTCAAACAGTTATTAAGTGTAAGTATACAGAAACAAAAGGGCATAAACTGGGAGCTTTCCATGGCCGTCAGAAACTGTAAAGGTACAGCCATACCCAAGGCCTTCCTGATAAGTTTGTCATCGCACAGAGTACAATGAAATGGATTCATGAGGGGGCATCTAGGCCAGGGGTCAGGGGTCACACCCATTGAAGGCGACCCCGGAGCAATCGGGTTCAGTGCCTTGCTCAGGGACACTTTGACACGTGGCCCGCCGGGGATCCGAACCCGCCGGCTCTACCGGTTGAGCCACAGTCGCCACGCGGCTAATAATGCACACCTGCGGTAAGGGGAAACACTTCTAAAAGGTCTGGCCCCAGGTGAGAGACAGAGCGGAAAGTACTTTTTCTTAGAACCTGTCCCACGGGCTCACCTCAGGTGCATCATGTGTAAGAGAGTGGTTAGTTAGTTATGTGCCTTTGGGAAGGAGGCGAGTGTTTATTCAGGGAATAAAGGGGCCTGGCAGCTAGGCCGGTCAGGTGATTCTCTGCTATGTCTGAAGGAGTTGCAGCATGTTGTGGTACTGTAGCTTTTGACAACACACACTGAAGCCACTGAAGAGTGGAGCTACATTGATCCAAACGGCTAAATGGTTAAAATGTCAATGTAAACATTGGACCGACGGTACTAATGACAATTTGTGTGTGTGCTGGTGTGTGCATGTGTGTGTGTACGTGTGTGTGTGGTGTGTGGTGTGTGTGTGCGTGTGTATGTGTGTGTGTGTGTGTGTGTGTGTGTGTTTACGTGTGTGTGTGTGTTTACGTGTGTGTGTGTGTGTGTGTTTACGTGTGTGTGTGTGTGTGTGTTTACGTGTGTGTGTGTAGGACTGGGCTATGCCAGCCAGGTGATGATCCTCCATGGCTGTGTGTACTACATCGTGATCCTGGCCTGGGCTCTATTCTACCTGGGCCACAGCTTCCAGGAGCTTCTCCCCTGGGCCCACTGCAACAACACCTGGAACACAGGTACCCCCCAACACCCCCCCCCCACCCACACACACACACACACACACACACTCTTTATTTCTGATGCATATGCCTGGAGTCTATGTGGCTTGCGTCTACAGTGCATGCATCCCATACACATGTCTCAGATACACTTCACAGGTGAATCACGTTCTTATCATTTACGCTGCGTTGTCCTTTACTTCACCAGAGAAGAGTCACACTGAGATGTTCCTCTCTGCCACGGCCTCTGCCACACAAAGTGATGCATGCAGGCACACGCGAAAGAAAAGACAACACAGCTCGCAACATATGTCAATCGCTTGGTAAAAACAGTAGATTTGTGTTCATAGTTTATGGATGTTGTACTGTGGTGTGTTGGGTACGGTGGGTTGGAGTGGTGTGATAACTTGACGTGTGTGTGTGTGTGTGGGTGTTTATGGGGGGTGTTGTGTAAGGCGTGTCTGGACTAGGGTGCTCACATGTTGGCCTGGCCTCTTGTAGATGCCTGTGTGCTGTTCGACGGCCAGAACCTGACTGCCAATGGAAGCAGGCTGTCTGAGAACGCCACCTCACCCGTCACTGAGTTCTGGGAGTGAGTGTCACCTGCACGTCTGCACTTTTATCACTTTTATCAGAATCGGGGCTGAGCGTCACTGGGGGACGTGGGAAAGAGAGGGGGACGGAGGCGTTAAGCTGCGTCTGTGGCCTGGTGTTGGGAGGTGTGAGGTATTAACAATGGTGTGTTAACAAGCGTCTGTTTGCCGTGTGTGTGTGTGTGTGTGTGTGTCTCTGTGTCTGTGTCTGTGTGTGTGTGTGTGTGTGTGTGTGTGTGTGTGTGTCTTTCTGTGTGTGTGTGTGTGTGTGTGTGTGTGTGTGTCTCTGCCTGTGTCTGTGTGTGTGTGTGTGTGTGTGTCTGTCTGTCTGTCTCTGTGTGTGTGTGTGTGTGTGTGTGTGTGTGTGTGTCTGTGTGCGTCTGTGTGTGTCTGTCTGTGCGTGTGCGTGTGTGTGTATGTGTTTGTCTCTGCGTGTGTGTGTGTGTGTGTGTGTGTCTGTGCGTGTGTGTGTGTGTGTGTCTGTGTATGTGTGTGTGTCTGTGCGTGTGTGTGTGTGTGTGTGTGTGTGTGTGTGTGTGTTCCTCCAGACGGGAGGTCTTGCAGCTGTCTGGTGGCGTAGAGGAGCTGGGTCCAATTAGCTGGAGACTGGCCCTGTGTCTGCTGCTTGTCTGGGTCGTGTGCTACTTCTGTGTGTGGAAAGGTGTCAAGTCCACTGGCAAGGTGAGCCTACACACACACACACACACACACACACACACCATCCAAACCAGCCCTCACACAGCCCCTAGACACACAGACACAGACACAGACACACACACACACACAGAGACAGACACACACACACACACACAGACACACACACACACACACACACACACACACACACACACACACACCATCCAAACCAGCCCTCACTCAGCCCCTAGACCTAATTCCAGATGTGTTGCAGATGTATTGAGGCTTGGATCTGGAACTTATATAGACTTTATGACAATAACAATATGACAGTCCAAAAAAAGCGTGACCAATCACCAACACTTAGTCCTGACCGAATCCTCTGTGCAATGCTCTTTTCTATTGTACACGCTGGATTTAACCAGAACCCTGAGAGAAAATAGAATGAGAGGGAAACCAGCTGTGTTTAGTGTTTAGAACGTTGGACAGGGCGGGGGTCATAATCCTAATCCTAATTATTTATATTGCCAAGTATATTCGCACATAGAGGAAATTGACTTGGTGTGGTTGGTGCATAGGACATAAATGCTTATAAATGGACATAAATGGCTGGTTTTCTCTGTGTACCACATGTACAAAAGAAGAGATTTGGTGAGGCTGCATTCTCATTTTATGCACCCAGATTGTGGAATGCACTGCCAGTTTACATTAGGGATGCAACCTCAGCACATATGTTCAAGTCAAGACTAAAAACCCATCTTTTTAATATTGCCTTTAAATGACAAAATAATTAAATGTTGTCATTGGAGCACTTTGAGCTGCAACATTTGCAGGAAAAGCGCTATACAAATAAAAGTTGTTATTATTATTATTATAAATAAAAAATACTGTCTCCATCCAGGTGGTTTACCTCACGGCGACCTTCCCTTACGTGATGCTGATCATCCTGCTGATCCGCGGCGTCACGCTGCCTGGCGCCGCCCAGGGCATCATCTACTACCTCAAACCCAACAGGACCCGCCTGGCAGACCCACAGGTACCCCTCCTCACCCACGTAGACCCCCCTCCCCCTTTTTAGCCGCAACATTACCGAATATTCCAATACAAACAGGGCCGTCTAGTACGCCGATCCTCACTCTTGGTCCTGGAGAGCCAGCGTAGTGCAGGCTTTTGTCCCAGCAGCTCAGCAGTAACACACTTAGGTGTGATAGAACTAGGCTGGGACAAAAAGCTAGACACCCCCCTCCCCACCGCCTCCTACAGCTCTCCAGGACCAGGATTGAGGATCACTGATCTAGTCAAAAGTCAAAAAGTCAAAAGTCACTTTATTGTCCCATGACTGGGAAATGTGTTTTGGGCTTACACCACACTGCAGCCAGAACAACAGACAATACAACATGTTAAAACACAGACAGAAGGCAGCCCTGATTCAGACAGGAGTAGAAGTAAAACGATAAGTAAAATCTATCCGACATTCAGCTGGTACACTCTCTGCCATGTGAAATGACTCGTTTCAACAACGCTACACGTTGTGGGGGGGTGGTGTCCTGGACACAGATGAAGTCAGACCTTAAGTAAAAGCAGAGGTCAAACATAACAACAGAACATCAGTTTAGTTACTGGTGCAGGATTCCTTTAATGTGAAAGAACTCCACTATGTGAAATGTTGTGAAAAAACATCTGACTGGTTAATTCCCTGATGTAGCTATAGAGAGACAATAAAAGCTGCTATAGGGGACAAGATAGTGACTCCATATCCGTGCCTCTCTCATCCCTGTGTGTTGGTCCTCTAGGTGTGGATGGACGCTGGGACTCAGATCTTCTACTCTTATGGCATCGGCCTGGGCAGTCTCACGGCTCTGGGCAGCTACAACAAATTCAACAACGATTGTCATAAGTGAGACTGGAGTGCCGTTCTCTCACACACACACACCGATAAGACACACACACATCGATAAGACACGCACACACGCACACACGCACACCCGAACCCCACAACTCAGCCGCTGGGTGAGCTAGAGACATGCGGTCTTCGCCGGGGGGTGACCCACACACACACACACACACACACACACACTGGGGCAGCTCTCCGACCGAATGTCTAGGCTTTAAATTCAGTGGGTTTGGGTTAGGGCTAATGTTTGCCATATGGGAGACCAGGGGTTTCGAATCTCGCCTCTACCGCATAAACCAAGAGGCTGTTTACTAAGCAAATACAGGCCATTCTCTCCTCTTATCGGTCTCTGTAGGGGTCGAGGTTGGTGAAAGCTAACTGTAGGAGCCAACCCCATGACCCCTACTAGTACCCATATGATTTACATGGAGAATGTTTGGAATGACAGGGAAAATAAGACAGACAGCCTTGAAGTAAATCCCAGAATCCTACTTTGATCTCGATTACACTCATTGGTTTATTGACTGAAGGGCTATGTACACTCACTGAGGACTTTATCAGGAACACTATACTAATACCGGGTAGGGGCCTCCCTTTGCTCTCAAAACAGCCTGGTGGCGTTGATTCCGCAAGATGTTGGAAGCGTTCCTTTGAGATTCTGGTCCGTGATGTCATGATTGCGTCAGGTTTTTTCAGGTGCGCTTTCAAGCTGTGATATCTCCCGTTCTGCCACATCCCAAAGGTGTTCTATTGGATTTAGATCTGGTGGCTTTCATTTTCAAATAGGCTGTGGCATACAAGCGATGATTGATATTGGTGCTATGGTATTAACGGGCCCAAAGTGTGCCAAGAAAACATTCCCCACCCCATTACACCACCTCCACCATTACACCATTACACCATTACACCACCTCCACCACGTAAAGTTTGCAGACGACACCACCGTGGACGACACCGTGGACGACACCACCGTGGTGGGATGTATCTCGGGGGGGGGACGAGGCGGCGTACAGGGATGAGGTAGAGCAACTGAGCAAGCTGTGCAAGGTTAACAACCTGCTGCTGAACAAGTCAAAGACCCAGGAATTCATCGTAGACTTCAGGAGGAAAAAGTCCGAGATCCAGCCCCTGCTCATCGACGGAGAGAGCGTGGAGAGAGTCTCAACCCTCTGATTCCTGGGACATCACATGCGGGATGACCTGACCTGGAAGGACAACACAAAAGGCACCATCAAGAGGGCACAACAGCGGCTATACACCCTGAGATGCCTCAGGAAAGAACACAACAAGCAGGAGATACTGGTGGCCTTCTACCGCGGCGCAGTGGAGAGCATCCTCACCTACGGCATCTGCAACTGGTTCTACAGCTGCACAACAGCGGAGAGAAATGCGCTACAGAGAGTCGTGAGAACAGCACAGAAGATCACCGGCGCCCCCCTCCCCTCTCTGGAAGAGCTGTACAACACACGCTGTCTCAGGAAGGCCTCCAAGATCTCCAGGGACCCGACCCACCCTGGGCACGTACACTTTATCAGGCTGCCCTCGAAAAGGAGGTACAGGACCCCGGCCGCTAAGACAAACAGACTGAAGAACTGCTTCTACCACAGGGCCGTCCAGGCCCTGAACACAGCAAAGACCTAAGTTCTGGGCCCTGGACAGTCTGGACGGATTGTATGGCAGCTGCTGGACTGAAAAAATCAGGTGTAGTGCTGAGGCACAAACATGTACATTTCAAGCCTGCAAACTGTGACACTTTAAATAACGTGAAAAAATACTATTGTGCAATATGACAACCCTAGTTGACTATCTGTGCAGTATAGTACAGTGGATTGTGTACATAGCCTTTATTTATGTAAACCAGCTCCTTACCTTCTTGTGATTTTATTCTTTTTCTAAAAGTGTATTTTTTTCCCCTTTCCTAACACCAGGGGAGCCACCCCTCCTAAATTTCGTTGTTTGGTACCTGTACTGTAGCAATGACAATAAAGTCCATTCATTCATTCATTCATTCATTACAACATTACACCACCTCCACCATTACAACATTACACCACCTCCACCAGCTTGGACTGAGGACAGGTGTACAGGTGTTCCCATCAAGGTGCCCAGTGAGTGTATCTATTGATTGATTGATTTGACTGATTTATGTATCCATCGATTGAATGATCACTGAATTAATTGAAGCCATCTCTTTTCATTGTTATGGCTTCTTTTCTTTCTTTTTTTATCAGTTTAGAATGAATCAGTTGATCAATTACCACGTAGACAGCTTTATTTATTTTTTGGTTAATATTTTTATTGAGTTTCACAGAGACATGTACACAACAGGACATAACAACAACAACTAGTATCCGTGGGGGAGGTTATTGTCCCATGTAATAGTAGAAAACTAGTTTTGCACTTTGTTATGCAGTACATTGTCCATAAACAATAACAGAGAATGTTCTTTTTTCTTTTTTTAACAAACTAACAAACAAAAAACAAACAAAAAGCAAAGAAAAAAAAAAGGGGGGGGGGGGGAGGAGGCCATGTCACATATCAGAAATAAACAGAAAATAAAATGACACAACAAATGCCATAATATATGGGGGGATCACCCCCATCGGAGACAGCATCCATGTCTTACAGTCCTAAACACAGCGGCAGCACAAACACCAGCACAGTAAATAATATTGTGACCCATACATTGCAGATCTGTTACACATTAGTCTTGTGTACTTTCCTGAGTGTAATCCACCAAACCTTTCATTACAATGGCTGCCATAGACAGCTTTATTTGACTGGCTGGCCTATCCTTTCAATGACTGATTCATTCATATTTCACTTCTTGCTCTTGCTTTTGATTTTGAGTCCCTCAGTATTGAGTTCATGGCTGATTCTCTGTTGATTCCCTGACTGGTTGTGTGTGTGTGTGTGTGTGTGTTTCTTAGGGACTGTTACCTGCTGTGCCTGTTGAACAGTGGCACCAGCTTCCTGGCGGGATTCGCCATCTTCTCCGTCCTGGGCTTCATGGCTCAGGAGCAGGGCGTCGACATAGCAGACGTAGTCCAGTCAGGTAAGAAGAGTGTGTGAGTGTGAGTGTGAGTGTGAGTGTGAGTGTGAGTGTGAGTGTGTGTGTGTGTGTGTGTGTGTGTGTGTGTATGAGTGTGTGTGTGTGCGTGTGTGTTGTCGTGGAAATCTAGGGTTACCACATAGTATGTGATGAGACTCTGGCACCAATAGGCACATACACAACATCCATTTCATTATTTTAATGGTTGCATGCGTGGAAGTCTGTTTCTAACAAACAGAGAGTTCTAACAGAGAGTTCTAACAGAGAGTTCCCACCGTACATTTAGACTTTCAGTCCCCCGTCTCTACACACACTCCACTCTGCCTTTCCCATAGCACACAGTTCTAGGCACATAGACATTCTTGGGCCCTGTGAAACGGACATCTTTTCCATATGCCTTGGCGGCAACAACACGTCCATATATGGGTGTGTTTCCTTCTTTCTCGTGCATATCCACATGACTTGGAGCAGATTCTCTTGGATCAGAACTACTCCTACTTCTCTCCAGTTCATCAGAACTACAGTACCAGTCAATAGAGTTTGGACACAATTCAATTGAATGTGGAAGTGAGTCCAAACCTTTGACTGGTACTAAGCAAAGGGAGACTCTCAGGTCACACAGTTGTTAAAGAGAAACATTCGTTATATGATTGTGCTTAAATGATTAGTATTATCAACATTAACGCTTACTAGCATTTCATAGTACAGATACGTATTCGACCATTACAGTATGTGTGTGCGTGTGTGTGTGTGTGTGCGTGTGTGTGTGTGTGTGTGTGTCCAGGCCCAGGGCTGGCCTTCATAGCGTA
>NC_137690.1:70164459-70171959 GCF_963989245.1 Nansenia antarctica
TGTGTGTGTGTGTGTGTGTGTGTGTGTGTGTGTGTGTGCAGGGTGGCCTGTACGTGTTCCAGATCTATGACCACTACTCGTGCAGCGGAGCCAGTCTGCTGCTCCTGTCCATCTTCCAGTCCGTGGTGGTGGGCTGGGTCTACGGTGAGAAACCCCCTCCCCCCTCTCTCCCTCCCTCCCCCTCTCCCTCCCTATCCTCCCCCCTCCCTCCCTTCCCTCCCCCCTCCTTCTCTCCCTCCCCGTCTCCCAACCTCTCTCCCTCCCTCCCTCTCTCCCTCCCCGTCTCCCAACCTCTCTCCCTCCCCCTCTCTCCCTCCCTCCCTCTCCCCCTCCCTTCCCTCCCTCTCTCTCTCCCTCCCTCCCTCCCTCCCCTCCCCCCTCTCTCCCTCCCCTTCCCCCCTCCCTCCCTCCCCCTCTCCCCACCTCCCTCCCTCCCTTACCTACATATACCGCATTCCAGTCAAGGTCAGTAAATTAATCGGACCGTAGTTCCTTCCACGTCGTGCAGTTGTGTGTGAGATATACAGTATGTGGTGGAGACAGAGCCCTTTTTTTTTTTTTACAAGCCTCCCCCCCTCCACCCCCCCCGTCCTCCTCGGGGCCCCTAAATCTGCCCACAGCCATGTCGCCGCTCAGTCTCCACCGGGGGGCCCCGGGGAACCCGCGGTACGGTAGCCGCCTCCGCCTCGGTGGAGAGGTAAATCTGTGGTAAATCATCCGTGTCACATGACACGATGTCTTATACGGTGGAGCGAGCTGTAGGAGTCAGGATTGTTTCCATGCGATGTTCGTGTATTCGTCTTGTTGTGACCTGAGAGAGTCGGGTCTTATTGTTGGGTTAGGATAGCGGCCCTGTGTGTGTCTCCGTGTGTGTGTGTGTGTGTCTGTGTGTGTCTGTGTGTGTCTCCGTGTGTGTGTGTGAGTTAAATGGGTCCTGTGAGACGAGGAGGTTGAGCTTTACTGCTCACTGAGCGGTCCTGTGGAGAGCTGTGGTCATGGTCACTTAGACCGCGGTCAGGTCTCCGACGGGTCCTCTGTGTTCTTTATGACCGTGGGATGTAAAGGCGGTCTCTCTGACTCCGGTTGTTTCTCGGTCATTCGCCTCGTGCTCTTAAAAAGGAGGGTGGAACTCTGGTCCTAAACGTGTTGTGGTCTCCATGACCGTTCTAGTCTGTGGTCTCTAAGACCGTCCTGTAGTCCTCAGTTCTTACGGACATGAAGACCGTGTCCTGATGTCAGGACCGTGCTCCGAACTCCGTAGTTTGGTCACCCAGGGCCCAGTTGTTCAAAGCCTTTCATCTGGGTCAGAATAATCCACATTCTTGTTGTTTTTTGCTCAGATCCAGGATCAGATCGAGCTCCCCAGATCGAGCTCCCCCCAATACGACTCAGAAACCAGCTAGATAAGATCTGATCCAGATGAAACGTTTGGAACAACTAGGCCCGGAATCTTTCCCAGACCACAGAACCACAAGTGACCCCCCCCCAATCTGGGTTTCTTTTGGTCTCTTCAGGTCCAGACAGGTTCACTGACAACATCAAGGACATGATTGGCTACAGCCCGCTGCCTCTCTTTAAAGTGTGCTGGCGCTACCTGACGCCGGCTGTGTGCACGGTGAGTAACCCCCCCTCCCCTCTCTCCTGACCTTTGACCCCGCCCCCCCCCCCGAATCTCTGAATCTGAGTCTGATCCGTCTTTAAGATGAGGTCTAACCACCACTCTCTGTTTGTGTTTGTTTCTCTTTGCCTAAAGCCCTAAAGCTTTGCTTGGCCAGATAAAGCCTGCCTTGTCTAGTGTAGTAGTTGCCTATCTTCTGCAGATGGCTGCGCTGTACACTCAATGAGTGAGTACTGACTGGCTCTTTAGCAGAAAGAAAACAACAGGGTTCGACATTAACGGTTGCCTGATTGTCCGGGGCAAGTACAAAATTTGCCCGGTTTGAACAACGGACGGCGCAGGTGCCAGACCTGACTAGATGAACGTGGAGTGAAGATATTATTAAACCGTACACGCTGATCGACAGACGGGTGGACAGGCGAGTACGCTTTAATAATATCTTCACTCCACGATCATCTAGGTCTGGCGCCTGCGCCGTCCGTTGTTCTTCCTGCAACACCGATACACAGATCCAGGATCCAGCAGCGTCATCGCTGTCGCGCAAACAAACCCGCCGAATTTATTTACTTGCCCCGGGCAATCTGGCAACCGTTAATGTCGAACCCTGAACAGACACAATATCTATTATGGATCCGGTTGGGAATGACAGCCAACCGACCGACATCTCTAACGCCATTTGAACCTCTGTGGTTGTGTGTGTGTGTGTGTGTGTGCGTGTGTGTGCGTGTCTGTGTGTGTGCGTGTATGCTTGTGTGCCTGGTTGTGTGCACGTCTGTGTGTGTGTGTGTGTGTTTGTGTGTGTGTTCCCCAGGGGACGTTTGTGTTCTCCCTGGTGTGCTGGGCCCCTCTGACCCTGGGGAAGGGTCTGGTGGCCCCTGGCTGGGCCACGGGCCTGGGCTGGCTCCTCACCTTCTCCTCCGTCTCCCTGCTCCCCCTGTGGGCCATCTACGCCCTGGCCACCACCCCCGGCACCCTGGGCCAGGTCAGTACCTCCACCACCACCACGACCTCCATCACCACCTCCACCACCACCACCACCTCCACCCCCACCCCCTCCACCACCACCACCACACACCATTTCTATCCCTTGTCTTCATTCGTTTCTTGTATCCTATGAACGTTTCAGTGTGTGTTGGAAAGTGTGCTTGTGTGTGTGTGTGTGTGTGTGTGTCTGGTGGTGACCTTTTACCTTTCTCTGTTGCCCCCCCCCCCCCCCTACCATAGCGTGTTCGCGTGCTGTGTCGTCCAGCCGAGAACTCCTGTCTGGCACGGCCTCGTAGGTCGAACGGCACAGCGCTCCACTCTGACACCAGCTTGGCTCTCATGACGGAGAAACCAAGGGTACCACGGGCAGACAACAAGTTCTAGAGAGTTCTACGGACCGGACCGGACCGGACCATGGCCCGCGGGGGATCTGCTAGGACCGGACCGGACCATGGCCCGCGGGGGATCTGCTAGACCGGACCGGACCATGGCCCGCGGGGGATCTGCAGCTAGAGGAAGCTACGAGGCGACTGTCGCGCTGTAATATTGAGCTCTGTGGGCATTCATGTAGTTTTCCAATGTTTCATTTATTTTTTATTTTTTTGCCCGGATGTGGTTGCATTTTGGTTCAATGCGGCACCGTGACCAAAACAAGTCGGACACCGTTGCTCTAGGAGTTGAGCCAATGATACGGTCTCACGGCCCCTCGTGGCCCGCCCATCAGATGCAGCTGACGGATCAGAATCAGGGGTCAAGGGTTGTTTCCATGGAGTTCAGAGGGCTCCCTCCCTCCCCTACGTGTTATGTCTTCAGTGGCTGAAGAGGAGACGGGTGTGATGATGGAGACTCTGGCGGCCTCCCCCATAGAGTCAAAGGGACCTGGCCCACCTGGACTAGTCAACTGGAGGATATGGGTTTATTTAGTATGATGTCGAGGCCGTTTTCACCTCTTTGCTATTTACATTTCAACAAGGTAGAAGAGCTGGCCTCATCTGTTTATCACTGTTTTGTGTCACATTCTACAATTATGTGCCAAAAGAGATACGACAGGATTTTTGTTTCTAGTTCTTGAACTAAAATGTTGGCTTAAGTTTTGACTGTACGGTTCATGGTATAATGAGACGACACAGCCTTTAGTTTAAGACCGATAAAACTTGCAATAATAAGCTTTTGCTCATGGGAGTGGGGAGGTGTGCTCTTCTCTGTCCAGTCAGGTCATTTCTTGGCAGTTGGTCTATTTTGAGGACTGTTATTTTGGCTTGTGAGGTGAATGGGTAATATTAAATGTCAAGTTAATAACAGGTAATAATAAATATTTTCTACGGATAGTTTGGATTTGCGTACTTTCTGTAACCAGCTACGATTTGACAGCAGAGGAGTGGCCTTGCCGGCCAAAAGAAGTCAATACACGGATACCGTAACCTGTCGAAAAACTGGTGTTATTATGGTGCTTTTACTTTTAAACACTATCGCTCCACAATCCCTGCAGACATTTCCACTGTACTACAGCATACTGTTTACTCCATGAGAGCCATTGAGGAAGTCAAAGTGGTTTGGCCCAAATATAGTCCATTATATGCTGTAGTACAGTGGAAATATCATGTGTAGCCCCTAGTTTACTGCAGGACTGTTTACTCCACGAGAGCCATTGAGGAAGTCAAAGTGGTTTGGTCCAAATCAGTCTGTAGTCTCTTACTTCCAGGATATAAACATCCCCATAAATGTTTCCCCATCAAGTAGCTAAGGTAAGCATTGTGGTGTACGGCAGTTTCTTTTCCGATGAATTAGCATTTGGTTCTGGTAACCATTTCTCAATGAGGTCTCTTAAATCAAAACTTAGCTCATTTAGAGACGGTTTCACAGACAAGGCGTGAGCCTAATCCTAGACTAAAAAGCATCTTCAATGGAGATCGAAAGGGTGATTTAGTCCAGGACGAGGCTTACGCCTTGTCTGTGAAACCGTCCCTTTCAGACTAGAGATAGCTTGAAGATGAATCAGATGCTACTTAATTGGAGAAGAAAATGGACAAGAAACGGTAGGCCTATATGTTACACATCCCTTATATTAGCTATTAGCTTACCTGTAGCCAGGGCCGCTTTAAGGGGGGGCTAGCTGGGGCGGTGGCACAGGGCCTCGCGCTTTGGAGGGCCTCGCGTGAGGCAGGGTAAAAAAATAAATAAAAATAAAAAAATATATTTTATTATTTTTTTGGTACCCTGGCTGGCGAGGCCCTCCAAAGCGCCAGGCAAGGGACCATATTATTATTTTTGCCTTTAATACATTTCTAAATGTTCACACATGTGATAATCATAGTCAATCATACATCTAAAATCTAGCATACCTGTAGGACAGGGAGATTCTTAGCAACAGAAAAAAGTAATTTCCCCCTATGACACCTTACGTGAAACGTGAAAATAATTTTTGGGCGCGCGTTGACACTTGTTGTGCATAGTGACTGCTTAGTGCAACAGACAAAATGCCGAGGGAACGAGACCGAGGAAGAAAATGTTAATCGGGTGCTGAAAAAAGAAATACAAATAAAAGAAAGGAAGGCTTCAGGGCCTCGCTTAGAGGTTCGTTCGAAACATTTCTAAAAACAAGTGAGGCTCCCGTTAGCACCGAAGAAGCTAACGTTACTGCTAGCACTAGCAATGCTAGTAGTAGCACGGCACAGCCCCCCCTGAGAGGCAAAGATGATGTCTCTGAGGTGGAGGAGGACAACTGCTACACCGGCAGCAGTGGGGCTGCCCAGCCCCAGGTGATGATGGTCAGGAGTGGCGAAGTAGAGGATACGGAGGCGGAAGATGGAGCTACTCAGAGCAGCAGCAGGGCTGAGAGTGATGGAACGCAAGACGAGCCTACGGTGTTAGATATGTCATGTATGATGATCCTGGTAAATTGGCCGGTACATATGGACTCTATAGTTACAGAAGTGATCATTAGAAGAGGTCCCCCAAAGATGAAACCTGGATTTAGTTATCCTAAAAATAATGAGAACAGGAACTTTAGTGAAACTTTATTTCTCCGAAAACTACCAAATGGGGAAAAAATAGAAAGAAAGTGGCTTGTGTACTCTCAAAAACGGGACATGTCTTTTTGCTTTTGCTGTAAGCTTTTCAACATAAAGGATAGGCCTACATGGTGGTGAGTAACATCTCTATTCATGTCAATAATGGCTTGTGCGTATTTAATGTTGGGTATGATGACTGCTTTATCCTAAATCCTAATTCTTTACGAGTATAAAAGGTTTGAAATGAAACAAACATGGTTGTAAACTATCTAAATAAGTAGATATGCTATTGTCTATCAGCACAGCATGTGAGCGCATTTCTTGCAATATATCGGTGCGTGCGTGTCGCGCGGTTATAACAGTAGCCTACATCATTAAAAAGAAAAAAAGAAAAAGAAAATATTTTAATTTAAAAAAAAATAATAAAAAATAAAAAAAGTTATAAAAGGCCTCGCAAATCTGACTTCGCACAGGGCCTCGCATATCTCCCAAGCGGCCCTGCCTGTAGCTACACAACGCTTATGTGGGAACTACCTTCTGACGGTCCACTTCTGAGTCCTGTTGAATTTTTCTTTTATACTTTCTCATAAAAAATGTTTAATTAAATGAACTGTGTCTATACATGTATGTAAAGTAATAATGTAATAATTAAAAACAATAGGACAAGTAATAATAAAATAAAAAATATGCCTGTGTTCTTCCACAGAGAGTCCCGTTCCAGTGGCGTACTGTAGGCAGTGTTGCCAGATTGGTCTGATGTTTACCAGCCCAATAAGTGCTCAAAACCCGCCCAAATTGATAAAAACAAAAACGAAACAAAACAGCCCAAATATTATAGCATATAATATATCATAATACATATTTAAAAATTCTGTCCACCAGCCCAAGCCCAATTTTACCAGCACAATGCAACCTAAACTAGTCCAATTGGGCTGGAAAGTCGTCCATCTGGCAACACTGACCAGGTGTTACCTTGGTGACACCCAGGCCGTCTTGTCATCTCCCCCCGGGGGCACCATGGCAACGGATGACTGAAAACAGCCACACCGCTGCCCCAGCGAGACGGAGGAGGGAGGAGCTCATTGAGTTAGCGATAATAATAAAATAATAATAATATAATATAATAATAAAAAATCCAGCTCTTCATCCAACCGGCAGAAACAATGTTCCGATTGGTTTTGATCAGAAGTTCGTTTTTTTTTTTTTTTTTTTTTTAAATCGCTGCGGGTATTATTTTATTGTGGTTTGATTTTATTATCCATGACCGAGTGTGACCGAGTGTGTGTACAGTATGTGTGTATTAAAAAAAAAAAAAAAAAAGAGGGAGTTGTCACAGAGATGAAGAGACATGCTGAGGGAATACTGGCACCGTCACCCAGCCCTGTGGTTATGTAAAAGGCTCCGGTGTCTATTAGCTGTATTGGATTCCTCCAGCGAGAACGGAACTCTGCACGTGGAGGCGCATGCAGGCATGCGTATGCACACCACTGTGTGGTTGCACGCATTACTTACTCTGCGACCGTGCACATGTGATCTGTTATTGCGATTGTGAAGCGTGCAAAATACGTGCGCGGGAGGGGAGGGGGGGGTAGGTATCCCATATGGTTGTCTCTGGCACACATCTCTGTTGCAGAAGATCAGGATTATAAATGCTCCATTGACTGTGTGGTGGAAAGGGGAGAGAGAGTTACCACTGCTGAATGATATGGTGAAATAACCACGGCAACCTACAGTATCCCGTTTCAGTGGGACGAACGCACCGCACCTTACACCATCTCTCAAGCCCTTACCCTACCCCTCCCCCCCCCCACACACACACACACACACACACACACCTCCTATATGGACTGACTGACTTATGGTAGGTACTAGGTACATTAGCTACTT
>NC_137690.1:70183586-70223586 GCF_963989245.1 Nansenia antarctica
CCCTCCCTCCCTCCCTCCCCCTCTCCCTCTCCCTCCCCTCTCTCTCCCTCTCTCCCCTCTTCTAAGGCTCACCTTTGGCCTGTCCCGTCGAATGAAGTCCTGTTGATGTGCGGGAGCGTGCAGCGGGCTCAAGGCTTGGAAGGACCTCGAATGGGAGTCGTCCATCCTGACCTCCATCGAGTCCTCCAAGCCCTGGAGCCGCTGCACCTCCGCCACCATCACCGACTTCTTCGACGACGGCAACGGTGAGTTAGAGAGGGGGAGAGAGGGAGGAGAGGAGGATGAGAGGAGAAGGAGAGGAGGAGGAGAGGGGGATGAGAGGGGGATGAGAGGGGGATGAGAGGAGGAGGAGAGGGGGATGAGAGGGAGATGAGAGGGGGATGAGAGGGGGAGGAGGAGAGGAGGAGGAGGAGAGGAGGAAGAGAGAGGAGGAGAGGAGGAGGAGAGGGGGAGGAGAGGGGGAGGAGAGGGGGAGGAGAGGGAGGAGAGGAGGATGAGAGGAGGAGGAGAGGGGGATGAGAGGGGGATGAGAGGGGGGTGAGAGGGGGTGAGAGGAGGAGAGCAGGAAAGAGCAGGAAAGAGAAGCGGGTTGGTGTATGACGCTACTTGGACTCTCTAGCAAGAAACTGTGTGGATTCCCTTTGTTAAATCGCTTTGGAACGAGAGACAGTTATTATGGTTATTGTTGTTATTGTTGTTATTACAGTTAATATTATTGAGGGTTGACGTCCAAACAATGTCCACCTACCTACACTCACTGGACGTTTTATCAGGAACACCTGTACACCTGTCAACAGTCCAAGCTGCTGGGGAATGTTTTCTTGGCACACTTTGGGCCCGTTAATACCAATCAATCATCGTTTGGATGCCACAGCCTATTTGAGTATTGTTGCTGACCATGTGCATCCCCTTCTTGGCCATAATGTACCCATCTTCGAACGGCTACTTCCAGCATGATAATGCACCATGTCACAAAGCAGAAGTTGTCTCAACAAACTCAAAAGGCTCACAGCTTGAAAGAAAGTGCACCTGAAAAATCAGGCAGGAATCGCGTGATGCAATCATCTCATCATCATGCACCCGAGGAATGTTTCTCCAGCATCTTGCGGAATCAATAGACACACACAATCGACAATAAACACACACACACACACACAGATATACCGTATACACGCACACACACGAGCGGCCGACACACACGTGCACACACACACACACACACACACAGATATACTGTATACGCGCACACACACACACAAGAGCAGCAGACACACTCACACAGACACACTAGTAAGGCCGAGACACACATACACACAAACTCACACACACACTAGTACGACACACACACATTAGTAAGGCCGACACACACACACACACACGCACACGAGTAGAGCTGACACACACACAGACACACACACACACACTAGTACGACACACACACATTAGTAAGGCCGACACACACGTGTGTGTGTGTGTGGCAATCAATAGAAGAGTTGAAGGAACAAATTGAAGCTGTTTTTAGAGCAAAGGGGGCGGGGGGGGCAGAGGGGCGGGGTGCCTAACCAGTATTAGTATAATGTTCCTAATAAAGGGTGTGGTGAGTATAGCATACCATTGTACTGTTAGCTGTCATATTGAGCTTTAGTCTAATAGATTATCTATCTACCCAAGGCAATTGGCATGGTTGATGGGCCAGCCCCGCAGTTGTGTTCTGCTCACACATTATTGAGTGACATACTGTAATCCTTTGCGGTCAGTTAAGGAGACAGGTCATAAACCAGTCAGCCAAAACAGCCTTTGGCATTTGACACCATAGTACAGCACACAGCAAAGTGGAGCAATGCACTCCAATAAACCTCTGTTCCCTTCCCTTCCCTTTCCGTTCTCTATCTCTTCCTCTTCCCTCTTCTACCCTCTTTCCTTCTTTCTTCTTCTTCTTCCTGTTTTGTCCAATCCTGCCCCCCTTTATTGTCCTCCTTTCTTCATTTACTCTCCCTTCTTCCTCCCTTTTTCTCCCTCCTGTAACATTTCTCCCTCTTTTCTCCCTACTCCCTTACTCCCCCCCTTTCTGCTGCCTATCACCCTCTTTAACCCTCCCTTTTTTCCTTCTTCCCTCTTCCCCCCCCTTCATTCCTCTCTCCCTCTCGACCCTGCTACCCCCCCCCACCTCTCCCCCCCCCCCTTCATTCCTCCCTCCCTCTCGACCCTGCTACCCCCCTTCTCCTCCCCCCCTCCTTCATTCCTCTCTCCCTCTCGACCCTGCTACCCTGCTACCCTTTTTCTTTTAAACCACAACATTTTAGCTTTTTAAATCATAATACTGTTTTTTACTATTATTTTTAAATGACTGGACTTTTTAAATAGGCACTACATTTTATAAACACTGCTATGTCTGTCTGTTTTTATTGTATGTATGTGACCTATGTGTGTTTTTAATGTGGAAACTGTATTCACTTCTGCCTGTCAAAGGAGAATTTCTGTCACTGTGTGACAGACAATAAAGCTATCTTGAATCTTGAATCTTGAATCTCTCCTCCTCCCCCTCCCTCCCCCCCCCCCCCCCTCCCCCCTACAGCTGAGTGTCTCCTGGACGTCCCCCGCCAGCCCCTCCTGGGTCCAGAGGAGCTCCCCGGCCAGAGCTACGACGCCGTCCGCCAGTGCCGCCTGGCCTTCGGGCCGGAGTACACCGTGTGCCCCGGCATGGACGTGTGCGCCCGGCTGTGGTGCGCGGTGATCCGCCAGGGCCAGATGGTCTGTCTCACCAAGAAGCTGCCCGCCGTGGAGGGGACACCCTGCGGCAAGGGACGCATCTGTCTGCAGGGCAAATGTGTGGACAAGACCCGCAAGAGACACTACTCGGTAAGACCGCTGGGGAGGGAGAGGAGGGAGGGAGGGAGGGGAGGGAGGGAGGGAGAGTAAGTAAGTAATGTTTATTTATATAGCACATTTTACAACGACAAACAGCCGCCCACAAACAGCCGAAAACACTAGAGAAAAACACTCACTAAAAGAGAAAACAACAGATAAAATACACTAAAAACAAGGTGCAATACAAATACAAGTGCAGAAATAAAAGTACAAAAAGTGCAGTGTTGGGAGGCATGCTCACCTCAGGTCAAAGGCCAGGGAGAAAATATGTGTTTTAGCTATTTTTTTTAAAAGAGAGAGGGAGGGAGGGAAAGGAGGGAGGGAGAGAAAGGAGGGAGGGAGGGGTAGAAAGAGTATGCAGAGAGAGAGAGAACAAGATGGTTGTTTGAATAATGTTGCAGCATCTTGTGATTTATGTCACTAGCTCTCTTAATTAAATCACATTAAATTCATTTTGTCTGTTGATGGCCTTAAGTGAACCGAACTGGATTTAGCTCAGAATATGGTTATTGTAGGAGTGAGGTTATTTGTAGACGGCGAGGACACTTGCGTGCGTGCGTTAGAAAGCAGCGGAAAGAAGGTTTCCTTTGTGTCACCGTGGGTCACATGCCTCACATGCCGACTCTTGTTGATAGAGTTGGTCCAACTTGTGAGGCCCTTTCACATTCAGATTCAATTCAATTTAATAGTCATTCACAGAGTGTAGGCCTATATAGTACAAGCACAAAGACAACGAAACGCAGTTTGGCATCTGACCAAATAGTGCATAGTGCAAAAGCCATAAAGGTATGGACAGATGTGGCCTGGGGTGGTCCAGTGGTCTAGCACCGCGGTCTACAGTGCACACATTATGCCCATGTCGGCTGGGTTCGAATCCGGCCCATGCCCTGCTGACATGCCCTCTCTCTCTCCCTTCTTCTCCTTACTTTCCTGTCTGTCTTCACTATATCTGTCCAATAAAATGAACCATATTACTGGCCCACTCATAAAAAAATTACTTAAAAAAAAGAAGGTATGGACAGATATATGCACAGTGTGATATATACAGACAAGGGCGAAGATATGTACAGTTAGAATGTATGAAGTATGATATGTACAGAACAAGTCTATCAATGGATATCAATGAATATCAACACAATACAAAGATGCAAGAGTCAGAGCATTCCATGGAATTCCCTGGAATGGAATGAGGACATAGGTGTTTCATACCATTCCGTATTCCATCCCATGCACACGCCCGTTCTCCGATTCCTACCTCCACCAGCCTCCGCCGACCCCTCTGTATTCCCTCGCGCGCGCGACAAACGCTTCACCCGCTCGGTACGCTGTCCCTCCTCCTTCTCCGACTGTCCTGAACTTTGTGCGTGTAAAACGCCCTCTGGTTCCCATTACAAACGTCAGGGGACATCATCCCCGAGAATCTGTTGGCAGATTTGGCGAATCTGTTGGCAGATTTGGCCCATTCATGTTTTGACTTGTGGGGTTTCTTTACCAGTGCTGACTGCGAAAGTCTGTGTTCCCCGAGCCTGTTTGTCTTGGAACGGTGGTGATGCGTTGGCCGACTCACCAAACACTTTAAGGGAAGCATGTGATGAGCTCCCGTCACGAGCTACACAGTCATCCTCCACAGCCTTGATGTGCTCCAGTGATGAGCCTTTGAACATGAAATGTAATGTTTATCATATGCTACCCCTCCACACTCCACACCCCACACCCCTCTCAATCCATTCCAATCTGGACTCCCCTCTGTGCACACACCCCACACACACACACACACACCCCACACACACACACACACACACACACACACACACACACACATGTCGGCCTGGCCGCAGATCTGACTTCAAACATAACTGGGGGATAAGAAACTCTAATAGTCCTCTCTCTCTCTTATCTTCAAACTCCCTCCCTCCCTCCCTCCCTCCCTCCCTCTTCTCTCCCTCCCTCTTTTTATCCATCTCTTCCCTCTGATCTCTCTCTCTCTCTCTCTCTCTCTCTCGTTTTCTCTGCCCTCTTATCGTCCGTCTTCTCTTCCTCTTTCATCTTCCCTCCCTCCCTCCCTCCCTCCCTCCCCCAGGCGTCTAACCACGGGAGCTGGAGTTCGTGGGGGCCGTGGGGGGCGTGCTCGGGGACGTGCGGAGGGGGGGTGCAGTTCGCCCAGCGCCTCTGCAACAACCCTCCGCCCCGCAACAACGGACGCTACTGCACCGGGAAGAGGGCCATCTACCGCTCCTGCAACGTCACCCCCTGCCCCCCGTCCAGTAAGTTGCATCACACGCACACACACACACACACACACACACACGTGCACAAACGTGCACACACACACACACTCCTGTGTGCACACACACATGCATACGTATGCATACATGCATGCACACACATACACACACACACACACACACACACACGCATGGGTACGCATACATGCTTGCACACATACACACACACACTCGCAAAGAAAAATCCACATGCTCAGAATACGTAGATAATTGATTTGTACCGTAACACAAAATATCCCATCAACAGTCATCTCCATTCAGAAACATACATTATCATGCTGCACTGTACCCCCCCACACACACACACACACACACACACACGTACACCGCACCACTCCCATTGAACCATTACACTCATACACGATTGCCACATATACACATACTTCATACCTCCCCACTCACACCTCTGTGTGGCGGAACTGTTGTTTCAGGTAAGAGTTTCCGTCAGGAGCAGTGTGAGGTGCGCAACGGCCCCCAGACAGACCCCAAGGGGGTGAAGACCTTCGTGGAGTGGGTGCCCAAGTTTGCAGGGATCCTGCCCAAGGACGTGTGCAAGCTGACCTGCAGGGCCAAGGGGACCGGCTACTACGTGGTGTTCGCCCATAGGGTGAGTGGAGCTACCTGGGGAGGGGTGGAGCTACCTGGGGAGGGGTGGAGCTACCTGGGGAGGGGTGGAGGGAGGGGAGGGGAGGAGGGAGGGGAGTGGTGGAGGGAGGGGAGGGGTGGAGGGAGGGGAGGGGTGGAGGTACCTGGGGAGGGGTGGAGGTAGGGGAGGGGTGGAGGTAGGGGAGGGAGGAGATGATGATGATGACCAATCTTTATGACAAAGATGCTGACTACGCAACAATGATGATGACGATGATGAAGATGATGATGATGATCAAGATGATGATGACGATGATAATGATGATGAAGATGACGATGACGATGAAGACCAAGCTTTAAGAGCATGATGATAATGATGGTGATGATGATGATGATGATGAGGATGAAGTCCAAGCTTTAAGAGCATGAAGTTAATGAAGATAATGATTATGATGATGATGATGACGATGACAATGACGATGATGATGACGAAGACCAAGCTTTAAGAGCATGATGATAATGATGATGATGATGATGATGATGATGATGATGGTGATGATGAAGATGATGAAGATGATGATAATGATGATGATGATGATGATGATGATGATGGTGATGGTGAGCCCCAGGCTGACCCATGTTAACTGACCTGTGACCTGTGTTCCCCCTCAGGTGATAGACGGGACGGAGTGTCGGCCGTACAGCAGCTCAGTGTGTGTGAAGGGGAAGTGTGTACGCACCGGCTGTGACGGCATCATCGGCTCCAAGCTGCAGTTTGACAAGTGTGGCATCTGTGGCGGGGACAGCAACAGCTGCGTCAGGGTGGTGGGCAACTTCACCAAGAAGAGGTAGGGGAACACACACACACACACACACACACACACTGTACTCTAATACACACACATATATAGACACACACACAGACACACACACACACACACACACTAGTACGGCCAACACACACACACACACATACACTGTACAAATACACGCACATTACATATATTACATGTGACAGCAGCTAGTGAAAGGGGGAACAAGTCAGTAACCGACCATAATTATGTCATATGTATGACTTTTATTCCGAAAAATGTTAAGAAATTGGACTGGAAAATTGAAGCTCATTTGTGGTGGTGGTGACTTAACTTATTTAAAATCACCTTTAAAAAAAAGCATTGATTCAAAATATGACCTGACCCCTGACCTCCTCTGACCCCTGCAGTAAGGGCTACACCGACGTGGTGAAGATCCCCGTGGGCTCCACCCACATCAAGGTGCGCCAGCACAAGGCCAAGGACCAGCCCCGCTACACCGCCTACCTGGCCCTGCGGCGGCCCGCCGGCGGAGACTACCTCCTCAACGGCAAGTTCATGATCTCCACCTCCGAGACCATCATCCCCCTCAACGGCTCCGTGCTCAACTACTCTGGCTGGAGCCAGAAGGACGAGTGGCTGCACAGCATGGGCCCCGGGGCGCTCCGCGAGGCCCTCAGCATCCAGATCCTGGCCACCGACCACAAGCGGCCCCTGGACATCCGCTATAGTTTCTTCATGCCTCGCCGGACCCTCCCCCCTCCCCAGAAGCCCCCCCTTCCCCCGCCCGCGCCTCAGCGCTCCACCCCTCCCACGAGCAGCACCACCACGACCTCGTCTAGCACCACTACCACTACAACCTCCGTACCTCCTCCGAAACAGGGACACCCCAACTCCCTCCCCAAAGCGTCCACCACCTCCACCACCACCACCTCCACCACCACCACCACCACCACCAAGGCGCCCCCCGCCCCCCCCACTCCTCCGCCGGGGCCCCAGTGGGTGACGGGCACCTGGATGAGCTGCACCAGGACTTGTGACACGGGCTGGCAGAGCCGCACGGTGCAGTGCAAGGACCCCCAGGGGAAGCTGGCTAAAGGGTGCCCGCTGGGGGTCCGGCCCTCCGCCTTCAAACACTGCCTGGTGAAAAAGTGCTAAGGGGCCGGGGGGGGGGGGACCCTGAAAAGGGGGGGGGTGGACAAAGTGAGGGGGGGGGTAGAGATAGAGAGACTGGAGCACCAGACCTCCTCCCCCTCCTCCGACTCTGACTCTGACTCCACCCCCACACTGAACCTGACTGTCGCTCGAAGCCAAGAAGCCCTGGCATGGCAGTGTTGCTACAGACATACAGGCACATGAGAGGACATTGATGTGTTGTTGGAGGGGGGCAGCCATTCCTCCAGGAAAACACAGAATGTGTCTCGCCATCTCGTGCGTCTGAGCTCCTAGATAGGGCCTTCACTTTGGGGGGGGGGGGGGGGTGGGGGGGGGGAGCAGGGGCACAACTCTGTCACGCAAAACAACAATCCCGCTCCTCCCCTTTAAGTCCACTCCTACCCCCCCCCCCCCCCCCCCTACCCCCCGCCCCCCCCTCTCCTCTCTTGCTCCTCCCACGGACGCTCCCACCCCTCTTTTGACATTCGGTGGGTCTGACTGATCTCCCTCCTCCTGCTGGCCTTTCTGTGGGAACTGAAGACCAGAGGACAGTAGAACTGGAGGGGGGGGGGGATGGGGGGGGGGAGAAGAATCCAGACATTCGAGACTGACCTGAACAGGAACGTGTTCAGAAACAAGACTTTTCTGGGGGCGCGACCACAACCGTCCCAGAGCGGATGGACTCCTACGAACGATGGCAGTGGCGCAGGAGTTGGAGTGAAACACAGTGAGAGGCGACAGGTGACAGGAGAGGACTGTTGCTGCCCCCTACAGTTACACTGGGGCGGTGGGGGGGGGGGGGGGGGGATGGGGGGCCATGGTGCACCTTAACCGACTGCAGGGTTAAAGGTCGCAATGACATGGTCGCAATGACATGATGTTTGGGACAATGCTTGACACTTGATTGACTCTGTCTGTGTGCGTGCGAGTGTGCGTGTGTGTGTGTGTGTGTGTGTGTGTGTGTGTGTGTGTGAACATACAAGTACTCCATATGGTGCGTTTTGTCTTCTTCTGTGTCCTAAACTCCTTTAGTGGATCTTTGCCCTCAGTTCCTTTTGTATCACTATGTGGGTGCTTGGGGGTCGCTACCATTTCACTGTGTTTCTCTGTCTGTCTGTCTGTGTGTCTGTCTGTCTGTCGGATTACGAAAAAGCAATTCTTGCTAGTATGACAATGTGTGCCCTGGATACTCGCAAATACAGCAAAGAGGGAAACTAACCCAGTCATACCTGTCTGTCTCATACCTGTCTCTCTCATACCTGTCTCTCTCATACCTCTCTCCTTTTCCCTCTCCTCTCCCTATCTCCATCCCTCACTCAACACATTGACACATTCAAGTTTAGGTTATCTGTCACTCACTCTCTCTCTCTCTCTCTCTCTCTCTCTCTCTCTCTCACTCACTCACTCACTCACATGATCCACTCTTCTCACTCATCAATACATCCCTCATGATCTCGTTATGTAAGACCACACCCTTTCAATGGTAATGACAGCCACATACAATTGGGGACAGGATAGGGGACACATACAATAGGCCCACACACACCTCCCATTGTTTATCACTCGCATACAAACACATAGACACCACCCCCTTACCTGAGACTTGAATCAGATCACACAATCACTGTGTTAATGATGCACAACACATACACCCCCCTCCCCACACACACACACACACACACACACACACAAACACACACACACACACACACAAACACACATACATTTCAACAGAAACTTTATCACATGTATAGAATCCATTTTGCACACACGTAGAAGTACATTAAGGAAATTAACACACACACACACACACACACACACACACATACACACACACACACACACACACACACACACACACACACACACACACACACACAAATGCATTACTGTCAGACTCTTATCATGGGAAAAGACCCTTTCGCTGAACGACAGAAACACAGCACTGAACTTGTAATTTATTGTTTGTACAACTGGTATGTGAAAAAACCATGTGATGAATTTATTTATTATTATGGTAATTTTGTATCATAATTACTATTTAACTAGGAATATGACTGTGCAGAATAATTCCTTTTTAAGAAAATAGTGTTTTCTAGTCATCTACATGAATATATGTACATAAAATCTATATATTTAACGTGTTGGTGACTGTGTCATTTATTTTTATATTTTTGCACTTTACACTTCTCTTGGTATCTTTCTATTCTTGTTCTCTATACTCTGTGACAGGGGATTCACAACTTTCCTCCCCCACAGGGTTCCCACGGGTACTTGAAGTTTGTGAATTTGAGGAAAATAAATCAAGGGCTTCAAAGTTTTTGAAAATAGACATGGGTCATTGAAAGTGCTTGAATTCCCCCCCGGCCCCCCCTCTCTCCCTCTCTCTCTCTCTCTCTAAAAAATATATATATTCAAAAATGTTTTACTTAGCTTGTCAACTAGTAAATAAGTCTCTGTAGTGCTTAAATGTACACATATTTCACAATATATTGTTTTGCTGTGCTGTGGTAGAGAAGGCAAGAGACCATCTGATCACACATTCAAGCCTCTCTTTTTAATTGTTGTCTGTGAGCGGATAGTTCCTATATTATACATTTTCATCTAGATCTGTCTCAAACTATGCCGTGTTGGGTCCTTGAATTTGAGGGAATTGAGTCTTGAAAGTCCTTGAAAGGTGCGGTATGATGTTTCAGAAGGTGTGGGAACCCTGCCCCCAGAATGCAAAGCTGCACTTGGCTGTTCTATGGCCACCAAGAAAGTGCTTGAGCTTGTTTGGACTTCAAAATGTAACCTGACTAGAATTCAGGCGAGAACATGAGGGGGCAGTGCATCTATGCAGTCTCAAGTTGGACAATGAAGTGCAATTCTGACTACACGGCAAAAAATCCTCACAAGAATGTCCTATGAAGGTGATTTGAATAATCACCACATAACACAACCATCAACTGAACATACAATATGTGTGCAATCAATAGATCTTTTGAATATCATAATGATGTATATCCTACCGCAGTCTACACGTCACGGCTTATAGGGCTTTTCCTGATTCAGGTACATGTGTCAAGACAACATCCATAACTGATCATGGAAAGGATCTCCCACAATGAAGGCGCTTGCTGCTCTATACAGTAGAAGAATTAACTGCAGTCTCGCGACAGCCTCTCATTCACCCATTCACACACCAATGGCGGCAAGCTACCATGCAAGGCGCCGGCCCGCTCACTGGGAGCAATTTGGGGTTCAGTGTCTTGTCCAAGGACACTTCGACATGTGGCCAGCCGGGGCTCGAATTCATTTGCATAAACGTAGGACCGAATATGTGTCACTCTGGAGGTGGGTCTTCAGTCTACAGGGGGGGGAGATAGGCAGTGAGTCTTCAATCTACAGGGGGGAGATAGGCAGTGACTCTTCAATCTACAGGGGGGAGATAGGCAGTGAGTCTTCAATCTACAGGGGGGAGATAGGCAGTGAGTCTTCAATCTACAGGGGGGAGATAGGCAGTGAGTCTTCAATCTACAGGGGGGAGATAGGCAGTGACTCTGGAGGTGGTGGAGGTCTTCAGTCTACAGGGGGGAGATAGACAGTGACTCTGGAGGTGGTGGAGGTCTTCAGTCTACGGGGATAGGCAGTGGCTCTGCCGTCTTGACAGTGGGGGGAAGCTCATTCTACCATCGGGGTGCCAAGACAGAGAGGAGCCGTGACTGTGACACTAGGGCCTCATAGGGAGGCCAGGGGCCAGGCGGCCAGCAGAGGTGGAAGAACAGTGACGATGATGATGAGGATGAGGATGAGGAGGATGAGGATGAGGATGACGATGATGATGACGATGATGAGGATGATGATGAGGATGAGGAGGATGAGGATGAGGATGAGGATGACGACGATGATGACGATGATGATGATGATGATAAAAAATATTGAATGCTGATAATGCTGATAACCCACACTCACACAAAAGGCTTATATGTCCACTAGACTAATAGTCGCCTTCGCACTAAGTCAAGGAAGTAACGTATGGGGGTGCAACAACAACCATAACAACCTTCTGGATTATGAACAAAAAAGTTCAAAAGACAAAACAGGCCTGCGTGGTGTGATGTCTGTGGTGGTGGGAATATCACAGGCTGAAGTTGTGTAGAGTCCCTAGCCTGTCGGCTAACAGGTCACGGACAAAATGTGATCCTGAGGTCTGTCAAAAGTCAAAATGTAATGTTATAGTGCCACCTGCTGGCGATACATAGTATTGTAGTGCCGGAGGAAAAAGGAAAGACGTAGGCAACGTAATGATAACTGTTTAATCAAAACAACAACTTGTACTCTCAGTACAGGACCAGAAAATGGTTACCAAAACTCGTGTATCTAAACAGGAAGGTGCAACGTTAATAATCCTCCCCTCTGCCCCTAGTGCCAGAACTGGTTCCCTCCCACTACACAACCAACAGTAAGAGGAGAACATGAACCCATAATGTAGTCACTACACCAGCCCCCCCAGTGTTCACCTCAATATTGGAAATCCTCACGGCGAGGAGGGCGTATGGCCCGGCCCCTACGATCGTAGGTAAAGTCAGGAGGTGCGGGAGGAGGTGTGACATCGCCCATCACGTCCTCCTGCAGGGAAGGACGGGGGGCAGCGACGACCGGGGGCTCGCGAGCTGCGGGGGGTTGTCGGGGTCGGAGGGGGGAATGGCCAGGGCGCGGCAGGGGAGGTAGGACTGGAGGCCGGCCTCTGCGCGGTGGCAGGGCCAAGTCCAGGGGCAGTTCAAGGTCCAAGTGGGCCGGTTTGAGGCGATCAACGGACACACACTCAGGCCTACCCCCCATGTCAACCATGAAGTTCTTGGCTCCGGCCTCGATGACACGGAAAGGCCCGTCATAAGGAGGACGTAGTGGAGTCCTGTGGCCATCATGACGAATGAAAACGAACCTCGCTGAGTGCAGCTCCGGGGGCACCCTCGAAGTAGGGACACCATGCTGCGTAGTCGGGACCGGGACGAAGGCCCTGGCGCTGTCCAGCAGGGAGGCGCGCTGAGCGGCGGCGGACCAGGGCTCCGTTGACTTGGGAATGAAGTCACCGGGGACCCGCAGCGGCTGTCCAAACACCAGCTCAGCGGACGACGACTGGAGGTCCTCCTTAGGCGCTGTCCTGAGCCCCAGCATGACCCACGGCAGCTTGTCAAGCCAGTCGCTGTCCGTGAGGCTGGCTCGAAGGGCGGCCTTCATGGATCGATGGAAACGCTCACAGAGCCCGTTCGCCTGCGGGTGATAGGCGGTTGTGCGGTGGAGCTTGACCCCCAGATTCTCCGCCACCGCTGCCCACAGCTCTGAAGTAAACTGTGAGCCACGGTCAGAGGAGAGATCAGCAGGGGTGCCGTAGCGGGAGACCCACACCGCGATGAACGCCCGGGCCAGGTCGGGGGCTGTCGTTGAGGAGAGCGGAACTGCCTCCGGCCAGCGAGTCGTCCTGTCCACCATGGTAAAGAGATAGGTGTATCCGTGCGAGGGGGGCAGCGGCCCTACCAGGTCCACGTTTACATGATCGAACCTCCGCTCAGGCACAGAGAACTGCTCCAGGGGGGCCTTGACGTGTCGATGCACCTTGGCGCGCTGGCAGGCGATGCACGTGTCAACCCAGGCCCTCACATCCCTCTTGAGCCCATGCCAGACGAATGTCTCTGACACCAGCCGTGAGGACGGTTTCCTACCAGGGTGAGACAAGCCGTGTATCGCCTCGAAGGCGGGGCGCCTCCAGTTGGCGGGGACCACCGGTCGTGGCTGACCCATGGAGACGTCGCACAGGAGCGTGGCCCCTGCGTCACCGAAAACCACCTCTTCTAGGCGCAGTCCTGTGTCCGACAACTTGAGAGCCTGGACGGCGGGGTCGGCGGCCTGGTCTGCAGCCATGCGCGCGTAGTCCAAACCCAGTTGGACCGCACCAACCACCGCCCTGGAGAGACAATCCGCGACCTGGTTGGACTTCCCAGCAACGTGCTGGATGTCTGTGGTGAACTCGGATATGTAGGCGAGCTGGCGCTGTTGGCGGTCGGACCACGGCTCCGCCACCTTGGACATGGCGTGCGTGAGGGGCTTGTGGTCCACGTAGGCCGTAAACTCGCGGCCCTCCAGTAAAAAACGGAAGTGTCTGACAGCAAGCCACAGCCCGAGGAGCTCCCTGTCGAATGTGCTGTACCTTTGCTCTCTGGGAGACAGCTGGCGGCTGAAGAATGCAAGAGGCTGCCAGGCGTCCCCAACCCACTGTTCGTACACCGCTCCCACAGCAAAGTCAGAGGCGTCCGTGGTGAGAGCAGTGGGTGCCGAGGGCGAGGGGTGGGCCAACATGGCAGCGCGGGCCAGGGCCGCCTTGGTGTCCTGAAAGGCTTTGACACGCTCCGCCGTCCAGTCCACCGGCTGCTTCAGAGTCTTGCCCTTCTGGGCATCGTACAGAGGCCGCAGGATGTGAGCGATGTGGTGGAGGAAGCGATAGTAGAAGGTTACCATCCCGATGAACCCCTTGAGCTCGCTGATTGTGCTGGGGCGCGGGAAAGCAGCGACAGCTTCTACCTTCGAGGGGAGGGGGGTCACCCCCTCTGCGGAGACCCGGTGCCCGAGAAAGTCGATGGCGTTCCGTCCGAACTCACACTTCGCCGGATTGACAATCAGCCCATGTTGGCTGAGCCGTGTGAAAAGGGCCCGGAGGTGGGACAGGTGCTCCTCCTCCGTGGTGCTTGCGACGAGGATGTCATCCAAGTAGACGAAGAGGAATGGTAGGTCCCGGAGCACCGAGTGCATGAGGCGTTGGAAGGTCTGCGCCGCGTTCTTCAGGCCGAACGGCATCCGCAGAAACTCGAAGAGCCCAAATGGCGTGATTACGGCCGTCTTAGGGACGTCCTCGGGGTGCACCGGCACCTGATGGTACCCCCGTACCAGGTCCACTTTGGAGAAGAAGCGTTTGCCTGCCAGGTTCGCTGAAAAGTCCTGGACATGTGGGACCGGGTAGCGGTCAGGCTTGGACGCGTCGTTGAGGCGGCGGTAGTCCCCACATGGGCGCCACCCGCCGTCTGACTTAGGGACGATGTGCAGGGGAGACGCCCAGGGGCTGCTCGAGCGCCGAACGATGCCCACCTGCTCCATATGCGCAAACTCCGCCCTGGCGATGGCCAGCTTCTCCGGGTTGAGGCGCCTGGCCCTGGCGTGGAGGGGAGGCCCCTCGGTCTCGATGTGGTGCTCCACTCCGTGTTTCACCGTGGGCGCGGAGAAGGTGGGCTTGGTAAGGTCGGGGAATTCGGCGAGCAGCCGAAGGTACTGGTCACTTTCGGCGAGCGTATTGGACCACCCGCTGTAGACCGCCTCCCCCTGCGTACAGGCGAATGAAGCGAAAGTCTGTGAGTTGACCAGGCGCCTGTTCCCCACGTCCACCAACAGGTTGTGGGCGCACAGAAAATCCGCACCAAGGAGGGGAAATGTGACAGCCGCTATGACAAAATCCCACGAAAAACATTGCCCTCCGAAGCACACGTCCACCGCCCTAGTGCCGTAAGAGCAGATAGGTGTGCCGTCCGCGCCTGCCAACTGCGGACCACGCTCCTCCTTCGCCATATCCGATCTCTCTGCCGGAATGATGCTCCACTGGGCACCTGTGTCACAAAGGAAACTGCGACCAGAGGCGGTGTCTTGTATGAAGAGCAGCCTGTTGGTGACGCCAGCGCTCAGGGCCACTACTGAGCGCCGGCCCCGCCGTTTCCCGTCGGTCCGAAGGTGCAGGGTGAGCGGCACCGTTTGGCCTTGGCGCCAAAAGTGGCGTGGTAGAAACAATGGCCCGCAGCGTTACCCTGCTGGCCAGAAGGTCTGGCGTCATCCTTCGCTCTCCTGCGACGGTCGGGTGGCGGGGCGGCCGCGGGAGCGAGCAGGTCGGGGGACCGTTGAGGCATGGCCAAGACGAACCGGTCCGCCTCCCTGGCCAGGGCGCGGGGCTCCATGATGGCGGTGTTGGCCAGCGCCATCCTAACTTGAGCTGGCAATGTGCGCATGAACAGCTCTGTGAAGAGGATCATGGGGTCTTCTGTACCGAGCAGGTTTAGCATCCTCTCCATGCTCGCAGAAGGCCTCTCGTCACCCAAGTCCGACATGGCAAATAGGCGACGCACCCTCTCCGCAGTGGACAGTTCAAATGTCTCTAGAAGCAGGGCCTTGAGGCGCTCATATTTGTTCGTCGTCGGGGGAGCAGACAAAAAACCTACCACTCGAGCCGCGGTGGAGCTGCCCAACATTGCCACAGCATGGTTGTACCGGTCGTCGTCGTCATCGATGTCACTTTTATTGAAATGTGCCTCTACAATAGCAAACCATGCAGCAGGCGTTGAGTCCCAGAATTCTGGTAGCTTGAGAGTGGGAGTGTGCGCACCACGCGTTACCCTGACAGGGGATGGTGATGGCTGCCGCTGGTTTGAACGTCTTCCTCGCCCGGACATTTTGCAGGATTGTAATGTTCGTCGCTGGTTTTCGTACACAATTACGTTAACAAAAATCCACGTCGGGTCACCAGTGTAGTGCCGGAGGAAAAAGGAAAGACGTAGGCAACGTAATGATAACTGTTTAATCAAAACAACAACTTGTACTCTCAGTACAGGACCAGAAAATGGTTACCAAAACTCGTGTATCTAAACAGGAAGGTGCAACGTTAATAATCCTCCCCTCTGCCCCTAGTGCCAGAACTGGTTCCCTCCCACTACACAACCAACAGTAAGAGGAGAACATGAACCCATAATGTAGTCACTACACCATAGTCTTTCTCGTGAGGCCTGTCTGTGACATTCAAGAAATCACCTTTTCACATACATTTACAAAATATACTATATTTTCCACAGAAACCAACAACAACCATTCTGTCCTGGCTTAAGACTATAGCTACAGTATACAGATGTCAATATCCATCATTCAGGATCAGTCTTTAGGAGACAGTAACCCTATGATTGAGAGAGGTGTACATGCCATAGGCCTATAGGCTATAGACCTAGGCCTTCTGTGGTCTGAGGGACACTAGAGCTTATAAAGTATATGTGACACAGTCTGATCATTTGGTCCGCATGTCGGCAACCAATCAAAATGTTCTGACTTTTCTTTTGAAACACGGAACTACGTTTCAATGTTGTTGAAAATCACAAACACAAACTCGCTAGTCAAGCCAAAATACTGCAACAACGCAATGGATTCGGTGAGTAATCCCCACTGCTACCTAGTTAACTATAACACTACTTTACATTGTTAGCAGGCTCACAAAACAAGTTGTGTTAGTTGACTAGCGATGTGTCACTGATTTTCAACAAGTAACCTATTCACAAATGTATTCACATTTTTCGAAAGAAAAGTCAAAAGATCATTACATCGGATCCCGACATGAGGACCAAAGCATTAGAATGTGTCACATTCAGAGCCTAATACGCCACTCTGGGGCCAACCCGAGCTGGGTTACCCTGTCCCCGGTCCTTATTGAGTACAGCTTGGCATTGAACAGCCTGCTTTCATTTCACATGGCCCGTTACAGCCCTGTCAGGGCGGGAGATGAAGTGGAAAATGTTGTATTTGTGATGTGTTACCACCACAGAGTGGACAGGCGTGGTCGGACAGCCTCACCACTGCCCGGGCCTCAACACAGACATTTTGTTTGACTTCAAAATTGAACCTGACTAGAATTCAGTCGAGGCTAGGAGGGGGCAGGAGAGAACAGGAGGGGCCAGTGCAATCTGTGCAGTCTCAAGTTGATGAAGGACGATGAAGTGCAATTCTGGCTACACGGCAAAAAGTCTTTAAAAATAATGTCCTGGACTGGTTGTCATGGCTGGTTGTCATGGCTGCCCACCCTGGTTGTCATGGCTGCCCACCCCTCAGTGTGGATACAAGCAGGCCTGACACCAGATACGTTGCGGAGATCAGATGAGCGTTCGTTCAAGAACCCGGGAACTGTGGCGGGAATTGGGAAAATCCAATGTGAAAGTAAAACATCTGTGACAACACAGTACGGGCTTGGTAGTGGCTTAATCGTCTGAACACAGAGCTTATAGGTTTCCAGGTTTCCAGGCAAAGTTGCTCATCATGCGGAGCAGTGACGTCGTTAGCCCTGGGCATCCGGGGCTCTAGCCCCCCCCCGATTGTTTTATGAATAGCCAGTGAATGAATCTCTTCTCTTCAGCTTCGTGATATAGCGTGTGATATAGCACCCCCCACCCCCCGTCCCCCCCGTCAACGAAACGTGGGCTGAGCTAAGCCCCCAATGTTTCAAGATCCTAACCACACCTCTGATCATCAACCAAATCATACCTGCTACAGAGAGAGCAGGAGCCATGGAGGCTGTTCCCTGACTGGACAACACAGCCGACGGGGATCGAACCCACGAACACACGCCAAACCCAAGCACCGACCCATTAGGTCATTAGGTTAGACCAAGCGGACAACCTTGTTGTGGTCCAAGGGAAGCATTTGGGCTTAGAAGTCTCTAGGCAAGGTTGTTTATCATGTGAGCGTGCTTCCGATCCATCCACCTCCGCTATGGCCTACATGCTTGCTGTTAAGAATAGTGAGCGCTGAAGCTAAAGCATTGGTAGGCCTACTCCGCTACATTTTCCATGGTCCACGTCTGCCCTCTGCTGGAGAACTGTGTCACTAAAGTATTCCTTTTCTTCGACCTGTTGCATTTAAGGTGGTCCATCACAATTTCACTCCTGGTAATATTATGAGAAAGTCGTTATGACGTCCATCTGATGTGTAAACATAGGCTGGATTTCATAATCCATAATTTTTTAATCGCCTATTGACCTATATGAAATGGTTAATTGGCGTTTTGATGACGAGGAGAGGAGAACTTGTGTTAAAGTTCATGGTTCTTGGTGGCGCTCAGAGTTCTTCCAGATCTTTCTGATCCTCATGTTGACCATTGACTTCCATGCCGACCCCTGGGGGACATACACACCTACAACCTCTCATTATTTCGTTCCTGAGCAGCAGATTGATTGATTGATTGATTGAATTGATTGAAAACTTTATTAGAAGATTTGCAGAAGTAGGTACATGAAAGTACATATTACATACAAGGTCAACTAACAGGATAAAAACCCAAGAAAGCCACTGGCTTATTTCAATTGGGGTCCTTGATTAGGTAGGCCTTAGATAGGCCTACCACTTGTCTATCATCTGGTGGAATAGATAAGCCTACTACCATATAAGCATGTTGAGTTTAATATTTCCTATTGGTGTGTCATGCCATTAATTCAAGCGTGATATATCTGTTATTAGTTCGGAAATAATGTGATTAGGTCACGGGGAGGGGGCGAGGAATCCGTGGATAATTTCATCTTGGAAAGTTCCACACTTTTTAGCCTTGCCGAAGTCGGATCCCTCCAGTGATGCGGTTGTTGTACCGTGTGTGTTTGGGGATGAGGATCGGGCTGGCGGGGGAAGGAGACTCAGCCCAAGGAGAGGGGGCCCTGGCCTCACTCCTCTGTGTAGGGAAGGGCGACGCGTAAAGCGCTATTCCACCTTAAGAACTCACCGGCCCAGCGCAGCACAGAGCCACGGAAACCCGCCACGGCGCACAGCCCTCTTGGCACGACCAAGATGCGGACGGCTGCCCGAGACCGGGTGCGATGGTTGCCATGTCTGGCCTGCCACCCCCCTACTCCACTCTCACAGACACCATTACATAGCCCACAAATAGTCCCTGCCATGCTGCGTAATATTGTAGAATTCACATGCAACATGTTGATACGTAGTACTACTCAACTAAGCACAGAAAAGTCCTTCAGAGTACAGTTATAGGACAGTTATAGTAGGTTATAAGAGTAGTATAATATATTAAGAGGATGGGGGTATGTGGGAGAGGGCTAGTCCCGCCTACTTAGCAAAAAAAAAAAGAATCCTTGGACACTCCACAATGATTGATTATTATGGCAAGTCTCCAGTTCGCTGCTGCCTTTAGTTGCGCACGAGATTTCGCCTCTCTTAGATCAAAGGGTCTCCAGGAAAGGGGTGGTCCCGACCCGAGCAGGGGGATATATAGCGAGCCGTAATCTGTCCAAGTCAAAGGCAACAGCAGAGCAGAGACTTGACGGTAGCAGGAAAAAAAAAACTGCCCCGTAAGTCACATAGAAATTCACAAACAGCTGTTGCGTTTTCAGCAGAGGCAGAAAGAGTCACCAACGCTCCGAAGAGTTGGAATTTATTTACTGCTGATATTATAATTTTGAAATTTAGGTTCAGAATAAGGGAAATCAAAGAACATTAAACGGTTTTTGCACTGGATTCGTTTAATTTTTAGCCTTATTTTCGGGGCTTATACTTTGTGGAGATTTTTTAATTCCAGGACTGAGTGAACTAGAGTGGAAAGCACTTATACGGATTTTACTGCTTACTGCTTTCTGCTTCCACGCAGCAGAATCTCTCTTTCAGTTTTTAAGGATATGTCAGGATTTGACAGGGACATGATGTCGTTCTTGCGCGTTTCGTTGGGTTTGATCACCGCTCTGTGCCTGAGCGCGGCGCACGGCGCACGGGAGGAGAGCCCCGTGGTACCGGTCAGACACGGCGCATGGGAGGAGAGCACCGTGGTACCGGTCAGACTCCACTCACTACGGCCAGAAAGCGAACCTGAGCAGTGGCGGACACTCTCTGTGGAGGAGCGAGAAAAGGAGGCTGAGAAGCGGGTCTATCAGTTGGACGTATTTGGTGCACGCATGGTTTTGGAGCTGGAGCCGGACCATACCTTCCTGGCACCGGGGTTTGTGTTCCATGTAGTGGGCACCCCGGAGCCCTCGGAGGCGCAGCAGGAGTCTGACAGCGGAGGGTCCGAAGCTCGGTGCTTCTTTTCGGGCACCGTCAACGGGGAGGAGCGCTCTGCCGCTGCGCTCAACCTGTGCCACGGACTCAAAGGCGGATTCTATCTGAAAGGTGAAGAGTACTTCATCCAGCCCCAGAACACCAGCGACGCGCTGCCCAGGGAAGAGGATCTCCACACCATCCGTCGGAGAGGTCGGGGGTCTTTCGCAGAGGAGGGCAGCTCGAAATGCGGCGTCAACGAGGACGAGGACAGGGTGCCAGAGAACCAGGAGAAAAAAGAAGTGAACCGTGGAACCACTAACTCAGATCAGAATGGTATGTATTAACATTTGGCACATCGAAAAAACACATTTCACATGATTATTGTGTAGCCTATATCATGTGTGGAGTACTTGGACATAATACCAGCCGTGTCCTGACTGAGGCTCCAATTCTTGGAGAAGGGGGAACTTAATTTTGTTTTCCAAACTGCCCCCAACCACTAGGCTACTGTCCAAAATAGATATTTCTATTAACTATTAAATGTAACTGAGAACAGATTAATTAAGACTAAGATCAATGGTAAGAGTTACAAGTTAGTATTTTCACCGGCTATTTGTGTGGCCGTGTGAGCGCATCGGTGCACTGTGCACAGCTAGGGTTAATGGGGATTGGGCTCAGCAGCACTGACAGCATACGCAGGCAAAAGGAGGAGGAGGGGAGGTACATGTAGGCTCACAAAAAGGGAGGGGGGGGGGGGTAACCGAGGGAGGGAGGTACGGGGCCCGCGGTTGGTGAGACGTGTAAACTCGCCTCCTGGTACTGCTCGTTGCGCAGGCCAGCACCGTCAGACATTTTCCCAGGAAGGATTTTTTTTCCCCCCTTCTCACATAATTTCCCCCCAGAGAAGGTCAATTTAGGAATGTAGTCTTTTGGAGGAGGGGCGCTGGTGGTGTGACGCTGAGTCACTGGCAGCGCGAGCAGCTCCAGGCACATCCGGAGAGCTCAAGCTCGTTTTTAGTCAGAGGCTCCATTCTTCTCCCTCCCGAAAAAGACACATTCAAACATTCTGACACACATTCTGGGATATAGGGCATCCAATATCATTCACAACAAGCTCAAGACAACCTCACATTTCACCTACAAATTGCATATGTCTCTCCTCCTTGGAGACAGCCCCGACTAATCACTCTAAAACCAGGGAAGAATATTCGAGAAAGCCAATAATCAGGTGAGATGACCTGTCTGACCTCCTTCTTCTTTCCTTCATCCCCTCCCTCCATCCAGGTCACCACAGGTCCAAACGTTTCGTGTCCACCCCTCGCTTCGTGGAGATCATGCTGGTGGCCGACCAGTCCATGGCCGAGTTCCACGGGGCCGGCCTCAAGCCCTACCTGCTGACCATCATGGCGGTGGCCTCGCGCCTCTACCGCCACCACACCATCCACAACTCCATCAGCCTGGCCGTGGTGAAGCTCCTGGTGGTGTACGAGGAGGAGCACGGCCCCCAGGTGTCCGCCAACGCCGCACTCACCCTCAGGAACTTCTGCCAGTGGCAGCGGCAACACAACCCGCCCAGCGACCGGCACCCGGAGCACTACGACACGGCCGTGCTCTTCACCAAAACGGTACGTCAGGGTTAATCTACGTAAAAACATCGACTCCTCCATCTCCTCCACTGGTCGACCACTCACACTGCTTAGTACAGAGCCGCCGGCATGGGCTTTCTTAACTGAATACGACGCACAGTACAGTACACATTTGAATGGGAATGTATCGACAGTGATATCGGGGTCGACAGTTTCATCGTTGAGTCATTGGGAGGGAGGGCTTTGTTTGTCTGTAAAGTATGTAAAAAAAAAAGACTGCGAGGTTGGAAACCTCTTTTGCAGAGGGCCACCTCTCAGCAGTGTGTTTGACGGGTTTCTCTTCTCTCTCTAGGACCTGTGTGGGGCCCACTCCTGTGACACGCTGGGCATGGCGGACGTCGGCACGGTGTGTGACCCGGACAGGAGCTGCTCCATCGTCGAGGACGACGGCTTGCAGGCGGCGTTCACCGTGGCGCATGAACTGGGTAAGATTACCGTCCTCGTGAAACAACAAAACATCATTATCTGATACAAAAACACACGATTCATTCAACACACGCAACACCCCGCTCTTCTGTTCACATGTCAGTCCCGCTAACCTAGCATCTCTCTCCCTCCCTCGCTCCCTCGCTCCTCTCCTCCTCTAGGCCACGTGTTCAACATGCCCCACGACGATGCCAAGCAGTGCGCCGGCGTCAACGGGGAGCAGTGGGCCTCTCACATGATGGCCTCCACCCTGTCCAACCTGGACCAGCTTCAGCCCTGGTCGCCCTGCTCCGCCCTCATGATCACCTCCTTCCTGGACAACGGCCACGGCCAGTGTCTGCTGGACAAGCCCCACAAGGCCCAGGCGCTGCCCCAGACCCTGCCTGGCACCGTGTACGACGCCGACCGCCAGTGCCGCCTGACCTTCGGGGACGAGTCGCAGCACTGCCCGGACCTGAGCACCACCTGCGCCGCCCTGTGGTGCACCGTCACCACCACCAACGGCCTGCTGGTCTGCCAGACCAAGAACTTCCCCTGGGCCGACGGCACGTCGTGCGGATACGACAGCTTCTGCCTGGCGGGCCAGTGTCTGACCAAGAGCCAGGCCGCGCGTCACCAGGTGGGTCCCCCGACTTTGATGTACTACTACACTACAGTGTTTTGTTTATCAACGCTGTTGTCGAGCATAGACGCTAGGTTCGGGATTGTTATGTTATGTAGGACGATGTGAGTGTGGTGGCGGGTCGGTAGGTGTGTGTGCGTGTGACTCACGGTCGTGTCCTCTCCTGTTGCAGACGCCATTGGACGGGGCCTGGGGCGTGTGGGGGCCGTGGGGGGACTGCTCCCGGACCTGCGGGGGAGGGGTGCAGTACTCCTTCAGAGACTGTGATAACCCCCTGCCCAAAAATGGGGGCAAGTACTGCGAGGGAAAGAGGATCCAGTACCGTTCCTGCAACACAGAGGCCTGCCCAGACAACAACGGTAAGACAAAAGACCAAGAATCGATCACATCCATTTATTTTCGATCACATCCATTTATCCCTGGATATCGTGCACATACTTCTATAAATTACACAATATAAAATATTGTTTTGCTATACCGCAGGATCTACTGTACATGAAACATCCAAGGCGAAAGTTGAGCTAGTAGTGAACCTCAAACCTCTGTCTCACTCTCCGTTGCTCTCTCTCTCTCTCTGTGCAGGCCTTTCGTTTCGTGAGGAGCAGTGTCTGGCCCACAACGACATCTCCTCCGCAGTGTCGTTCGGCTCCGGAGATGGCGTGGAGTGGGTGCCCAAATACGCTGGCGTCTCGCCCAAAGACCGCTGCAAGTTGGTGTGCCGGGCCAAGGGCACTGGTTACTATTTCATCCTGAAACCCAAGGTGAGCCAATACCACCTTCTGTTTACATTACGTAGCTCAGTAACTAGTCTACATCACTATAGACAATAAACAAATGGAATGGAATGTATGGAATGGAATGGAATCCTCTCACAGTTTGTATTGGAGTGGGGGGTTTTTCCTCCACCCTGCCTGTGTAGACCTGTGTGAAGAAGGGGTCTTGAACTTGTAGTACAACAAGCCCCGAGGGCGTTGAGCCATTTTAGAGGTGTAACCGACTCTCTCTGTCTCTCTGCTGCCCCCAGGTGGCTGACGGCACACCGTGCAGCCCAGACTCCACCTCGTTGTGCGTGCAGGGCCAGTGTGTCAAGGCTGGCTGTGACCGCTTCATCGGCTCCAACCGACGCTTCGATAAGTGCGGCGTGTGCGGAGGCGATGGCTCCACCTGCAAGAAGGTGTCTGGATCACTGGACCGCGCAAGGTGAGAACATTAGAACATTAGAACATTACCCCCCCTAACATTATCCTGTTTTCTCTAAACCGGCTTGACCCATTTTTCGACTCGACTTCAACTCAAAATCCTATTAAACTGAGGATTTACATCGATTGACTCTCTACTAAATAACTGCCAACTGTCACTGTCACTTCTCAACTGTCACTTCTCAACTGTCACTTCTCAATTGTCACTTCTCAACCGGCGTCTCTATCTAACCCAGTCGAATACTCTAATTAAAGTATGATCGCTGCTTCTCGCCTGGCTTGGTCTGACCCTGGCGTTTCTCTGTCTCCTTCCTCTCAGGCCCGGTTACCAGGACGTTGTCACCATCCCCGCGGGCTCCACCCACCTGGACGTGAAGCAGCGCGCCCCCGGCGGCGGCCGCCACGACAACAGCTACCTGGCGGTGCGTCGCCAGGACGGCTCCTACCTGCTGAACGGCGACTACAAGCTGACCACGCTGGAGACGGACATCGCCATGCGCGGCGGCCTGATTCGCTACAGCGGCTCCTCCGCATCCCTGGAGCGCCTGCGCAGCTTCTCCCCGCTGCCCGAGGCCCTCACCATCCAGGTCCTCTCCGTGGGCGACTCCCCTCGCCCCCGCGTCAAATACAGCTACTTCGCCCCGCGGCCGGCCTCCTCGACACCGACCAACGGGGGGGGACGCAGGCCGTCCATCAACGCCATCCGGGAGCTGGGCGGCGCCGAGTGGACCCTGAGGGAGTGGGGGCCGTGCTCGCAGAGTTGCGGCGGGGGCGCGCAGCAGCGGGAGGTGCTGTGCCTGGACCCCCAGGGGCGGCCGTCCAGGGAGTGCCCGGAAGAGCTCAGGCCGCCGGGGTCTCGCCCCTGCGCCCCGCACCCCTGCCCGTCCTGGCTGCTGGGGGAGTGGTCGACGTGCTCCAAAAGCTGCGGCCGGGGGTTCCGCAAGCGCCCGCTGCGCTGCTTGGGTCACGACGGGCGTACGCTCGCCCACGAGAGCTGCGACCCCAAGAACAGGCCACGACCCCTACTGGACTTGTGCAACCAGGGTGTCTGCTAGGGGGGGTGTTGTTTAAAACATTCCCAACCCACCCAACCCCCCATCCCCTCTTCGTCCCCTTTGCCTGCTTGTTCCAAGAGGACAATCTAAAGACTGTTAATCTGACATGAGAATGTTTACGTCCTAAGCAGAGTGCTGCAGGTGTTATACGGGTCCGACGGGTCCACGGTGACAGACTGACGCCACCGACTGCGGACCAAATCGTCTCTCAGTGTGAAGGTGCTGCTGCCCCCCTGGCACTGCCCACCTAGAAACAACAACACAGACAGACTGGGCGCAGCTGCCAACCCCCCCCCGGCCTGGGGGCACAACGCTGGCACACTGTGCCCCCCCACCCACCCCCCCCACCCCCATCCTCCAGGGAAGAATGAATAGACATTTCTCTCTCGAAAAGCATGCTGCTTTAGGTGCCATTGTCATGCTTGTGTTCCTGTGTGTGTGTGTGTGTGTGTGTGTGTGTGTGTGTGTGTGCGTGTGTGTATATGTATGTGTATGTGTATGTGTGTTCGTCTGTCCTAGCTGGACTGGACAGACATCCAGGGGGTGGGATATAGCAGAGGTATAACTGTAGAGTTGGGTACCTCGGGGGGGGGGGGGGGGGGGGGGGGGTGAGGATGTTTCGTAACGTAATGAACGGTCTAACTGCAACACATTCCACTTAATGCCTCAGTGAGCGTTCCCCTTCCTGTTTGAAAGGGGCGGAAACAAAAGGATGTTCCGGAATCGTTATCGATCCCGCGTTCCCCCAATCCATCCGTTTTCTTCTCTTTTTTTTTTTCATCCTAAGCCTTTTCATCAGAGCTAAAACCTCATCGATGACGTCGTTGTCCATCTGCCATGCCTGCCTGCATTGGTTTGTGCTGCTACTCAAACATTTCCATAGTTCTCTTTTGGTCACCAATGCATCGAGGACACAGGACACATGTAATCTCAAAAGCCATTTCAGTCCCCCACCTATACTACACCCCAATGAGGGAATAAAGAGACCAAAGAGGTGTGTGAGCAAGTGTGTGTGTGTGTGTGTGTGTGTGTGTGTGTGTGTGTGTGCGCGTGTGTGTGTGCGCGTGTGTGTGTGCGTGTGTGTGTGTGTGTGTGCGTGTGTGTGTGTGTGCGTGTGTGTGCGTGTGTGTGTGTGTTTGCGAGTGTGTGGAGATATAGTGAGGGACTTCTCTCCTGCTACTACTTCATAAGTAAGTCTCTCCTGCCTTCTGGGAAGGTACGTTTTAATAATGAGGGTTTTTTTGTACAGAATATACAAACATTATTTATTTTTGTACAGCCTGTTAAATATAATCTTGTGGCTTTTTATTATTATTGTATTTTTATTTGTTGTTATTATTATTGAAATAACAGAAGGAAGTAGAGTATATAGAGTATTTATACAGTATTATATATATATGGTCCTAGGTTTATGAATAAAGTATCACGTTGACCTGTGCACTGCTGTTTCCTGTGTGGTGTCTTGGTACTAAAACAATTTACATAATGTGTGCACACACACACAAACACACACAGAAATATGGCTGTAATAAATTCATCTATGTATAATAAACTACGTAAAGTCTGTATATAAAATCATATATCTACGCCTGGGGAGAACCAGGACGGTCCATTCCATGCATTACAATGAGCCCGTTCTCCAATTTCTACCTCTCCTAGCCTCCCCCTGCTCACCATCTACACAATGTGCTTTGTAATGTGAGTGTAGTGCACATTTTAATCACGTGGTGGCAGTGTTTCCCAGGCCCCCGCTGGCTCGACCCTTGGACACAGAGGAAGTCATTACCCTCTAATTATGGGTGGATGAAGAAGATTCCTACCATCACTGTAATTTAGGTAACAACCAGAAGTAACAGCATAATGTGTCAGCAGATTGTGTAAACAACAGCTGGCCAAGCCTAGGGAAAAGAGTATTGTGTCTTCCTTCAAACGTAGCTGTTTTGTAGAACTCAGTGAAGTCTACATTTTACATTTTAACCATTTAGCAGATGCTTTTATCCAAAGCGACTTACAATTAGAGATGACAAGGACAGTTTCCCTGGTGTAACTTAGGGCTAAGTGCCTTACTCAAGGAACCTTCTGATCACCAGTCCAACTCACTATCCCCTAGGCCTGCCCCCACTATACTCCCAAAGATGATACATAGTTAAACGACTAACTTGACAGTGTAATGTTTGAGACACAAGGGGATGAATGGAATTGTCAACCACTTAAATTTACTTTGAAATTACATTAATAAAACATGACCACATTGAGGCCTAAACAGATGTATTTAATTTACTCAAAATGCCCTACTACACAAAGAGGCACTGCGTTTTGTGACGATGCCAATGGAGAATGCTCATTTTATTTATTGAGATTTTTATGGAATACAATTATAGTAATGTTGATAGTTTGACTTCAGTTTAGTTACGCTCATATGTTCCAGCCCTGAGGTGAAAGGCAAATAAATCCTACCAACACAAACCGTCCTGAATTCCCTGCCTAACATCTGAAGGCAATTATGAAATCGATTATCATACCGTGGGTGGCATTTCTGTAAAAAAAAAAAGAAAAAAAAGAGAGAGAGAGAAAAAAAAAGTGTTGTTGCCCAATAAGGGTTTATGATGGTAGCCCATGGTTTTTAAAGTAGGTATTATATACTGTATGTTTAGTTGGTATAAGTTTACTTATATTTCAAAAGTAGACTCAACTCAAAGAACTAAAAGCTTCACCGAGAGCTTTATGAATTACGAATATTTTCTGATATGAAGACAATTTCTCCCCCTCTCTGTTCCTTTTCCTCTCAAGATATCGTATAATTCGTGCTCTTGTATGAATATGGCGATTAAAAATAAATATCCTAGATTCAGGTTTCAAAACACTGAGAAAAATACTGAAAACACTGAAAACACAAAACACAGACAAAAGTATTGTTCTGATGTCAAATGTAGCATTCTAATTTAAATCAGAATGATCGTGAGGTCGCTGTATCCTCACACTGGGTAATAGGCCCTATGTGTCTCTTCTCTTTCATCTGAATGAATGAATGGTCTTTATTGTCATTGATATAGTACAGGTACCAAACAACGAAATTTGGGAGGGGGGGCTCCCCTGGTGCTAGGGAAAAAAAGAGCTGGTTTACATAAATAAAGGCTATGTACACTATCCACTATACTATACTATACAAATAAAACACTGTGCTGTACTCTATGCTATGCTATACCTATTCTAACATTTCCTATCTCTGAACCTTATGTACCCGAGGGTTGTCATATTGCACATAGTGTTATTGCATATTCATTTAAAGTGTCGCAGTTTGCAGGTTTGAAATGTTCACAGTTGTGTTTCAGTGTTGCACTTGATTACAATCTAGTAGCTGCCATCAAATTGTCTAGATTGTCCAGGGCCTAGAACCTAGGTCTTTGCTGTGTTCAGGGCCTGAATGGCCCTAGGGTAGAAGCTGTGGTCGTGATAGTGGGGGCGTTGGTGTTCTTGTTGGGGAGATGATGAGTGTGATCCTGGCAGTAGATCAGATCCATCCCTGCTGCTCCCACCACAGTCAACACAGTCAGGCCGCGGGGGAGGGGAAGCTGCTTTCGGGAGGAGACTAAAAAAAAAGGGAAGCGAGGAAAAACAGCGAGGGAGTAAATGAAACACTTTCCGAGATCAACTACACGTGGAACTGCATACTTTTTTGGATGGGGGAAAAAAAAAAGTTAACAGTTGCCATATCTCTATATATAACGGAGCCTATTCCCGACGTCGATGGGCTATAGCCCAACTTTCTTCTTATAAGGGTAAAACTTTTGGGACAACACAATAGAATTTGGACAGATCACGATTAGGGAAGAAGTATTTCGGGACGATCGGAGAGAGCGATCGGACTGATCGGGCTCCTTTGTTGGGCCATATCGATGGACATCAGGGCGATCGGCGCCTGGATCCCAGTGAGATAACGTCTGAACTCGGTATGGAAACTCTGGAGAGGAAAGTCACCCAGGCGGCGGGATGGAAACTACTGAGGGACACGCTGCTACTCTGTCTGTTCACCGGTAACATGTTCTTATTTGATCATATATCCCTTTACTGTCCTCATGTTTGCCGTCACTGTTCTGTTGGAAATCATTCATAATAATTAAGCCTGATATGAAAATGATCACAGAGAGAGGTAGGTAGCCTATTTTATTCTCACAGTAGTGAACTCATATTGCATGATCCATTGTGATCCAACTCGCCGACGTCTCAATAATTCAAGGCTCCGATCATGCCACGGAGGGAAGTCGACTCCGGTGGAACTGATATTTCCACAATACTTAGAAAATTGGTGTGTAATTTCAGGGGATACTTAATTGGATTAGGCGAAGTAAGATAAAGTTTTAGAGTTAAAGGGGGGAAATGTAGCCTACTATCCCACCATGAGTAGCCTATACCTTTATTGGACTACACATAATATGACTCACTTAAAATCATAAATTATGTTTACATTATTTACATCATTTGCAAAAAAAGAACCCAATATTGAATCGTCAACACCCTGTCCCTGTAAATTGGAGATTGTGGGTAGCCATGGCTTGGCTCTGAAGGTTGATGTAGAACTATAATAGTGCCATTGTCCCCCGGCGTGTAGGGGAACAAGACCAGGAGGTGAGGGGCTACACCTCCCTGGACCACCCATAGTGCCAGACTACTACCCGTTGAAGTTGTCACACTCATTCAGTTATTTGTATTATGTCTACATGGGCTATAATTACCACAGGTTGATCTTTTCTGGGTTGTCATCCCTGACACACACAAACACAGTATTTGATGCAGTGTCTGGGATGTGGGGGTTGAGGGCACACACACACACACACACACACACACACACACACACACAGAGCATGAAGAGAGTCTATTTTCTTATTTTAAGTGCTCACGCCTCCATACTGTCCAAATCTACCAGCATTCTACCAGCATTCTACCATTCTACCATTCTACCATTCTACCAGCATTCTATCATTCTACCATTCTACCATTCTACCAACATTCTACCATTCTACCATTCTACCAGCATTCTATCATTCTACCATTCTACCATTCTACCATTCTACCATTCTACCAGCATTCTATCATTCTACCATTCTACCATTCTACCATTCTACCATTCTACCAGCATTCTACCAGCAAATCTACCAGCATTCTCCATTCTAGGCTGGAGCTGTGACCTTCGTCACTCCACACCATTATCTTTGTTGCACTCATACTCCCCCCCCACCCTTCCCAGGTCCCACCAAGGCTACCAAACCACAGTGAGAACCATGGCGCCCAACGGGACACACTTCAGAAAGAGGCCGTTGCGTGTTCAGACTAGTACAAGGAGAACAGCAAGGTTTAGTCAGCTAACTGTAAACTGTAAAGTCTATGGCTGCAGGCCTTTGTAGTGGATACTGAAGCCTCAAATGATAGCCTAAATGTGTTCTGTGTGTATGGGTTCAGTTTTATACCCTCACAGTATGTAGTTGACTCTTGTCATGTAAGCTATGCAATGCCTGGGCCTGGCGTCTGCAACGTGATCTCAAGCAGGCAGATAGGCTACTGTATGCTGTTGAACTATTGAAATTAACGTTGACGATTACCTGCTCTGTCGTTGGCGCGTTTTTGGGTTTATCGGGTTTACTTAGAAGGGGTGAACTGTATTCTATTTTTGGTTGTTTATGAAATAAACAAAAGCACAGAAGCTCAAAAGCACTCTAAGGTGACTCTTTAAAAGCCTCAATTAGACTGACATTTACATATTCCAAAAGGCTGAATGTGCTATGAACACTGAAGACAAAAAAAGCCATTTTGCATTTTGTACTGATAATAACTGATGCGAAAATGTAATACTTTATTTTAGTGAACAAATAAGGCACTAATTTGTAGGTTTTACTGTACATGTCTTTTTATACAGCCCCTCAAGACACCTCACCACACATACCCACGTAATAATGTTATTGGCTTTGAGGTTAGGGAGGCTAGCCAGTTACCCTAAGGTTGCTAGTTCAATCCCCGGATGTACTGATTTTTACTGCCAAGTATATTATTTGCACATACAGGAAATTGACTTGGTGTGTTCGGTGCATGACTTATAACATGAAGATAAGAAAAAACACAAAAGATCGTAGATAGCAGGGATCTTCTGGTGAATCGGCGTATCATGCTTTCATCCGTTCCAAATTTGGATGTTTGTCGACAGCATTGTCTAACTCCTCTCTCTTGCTTCCATTGTCATAGTCAGTGTGACCCTTTGGTTTCAAACACTGGTCTTTCTGCACACACACCGCAACACTTACGCCTTACACAAGTATCCAGACCTCAAGCAAGGTAATCATCATGTGAGCGTGATTCCAAACCGCCGCCCTTCCAACAGCAGGATGTGTGTGTGTGTCTGCAGGAAGCAGCGAGGCCCAGTGTGATGGATGTGTGGAGTACTGCTGCGACGGCACGCCCCCCTTCTGCTGCTCCTACTACGCCTATGTAGGGGATGTTCTCTCGTAAGTATGCACACACACACACACACACACACACACACACACACACACTGTTTAAACACACACTGTTTACACACACACACACACACACAGGGCCAAGACTGACTACACTGACAACAGGTACACACACACACATACGTATATACACACATACACACATACATATACACACACACACACACCCCCCCCCTCTCTCTCTCTCTCTCTCTCTCTAACCAACCCACCCACCACCTGCTCTGTCCTGTTGTTTATGGACCCTCTGAGATGACCTTTGACCCAAGACAGCTGTCCCCTCCTCACACTCTTTCTGTCCCTACCAGCCTGTTAGAGAGAGTTTACTCTACCACATTTTGGGCAAATTTTTATTTAAATAATTACGTTAATTTACGTTCGGCCTAAAGCAGTTCCCAGCTTTCCCTAGCTGTCAAAATTGATTTGAGGGCATCCTCTCTCTCTCTCTCTCTCTCTCTCTCTCTCTCTCTCTCTCACACACACACACGACTGAGTCTCGTTGTCAGATGTTTTAGGGCGTCTCAATGGTACAGACATGTTTGGCCAGGTGTCTGTTAAAAGCCGTGGGTCACACCTTTTTTCCTCACCCCTGGGGTGCCCGCTTAACACGTGTGTGTGTGTGTGTGTGTGTGTGTGTGTGTGTGTGTGTGTGTGTGTGTGTGTTGCAGGGGCACAGCGATCTCTGGGATTGTGTTCGGTGTTGTGTTTCTGATGGGTGCGGTTGCGGCCTTCTTTCTGTGTGTGTGCATGTGCGTGAAGAACGGGAGAGGTGCGCGAGTGGGCGTGTTCAGCACCTCCTACATCAACACTGTGACGCAGGGCTACCCAGGTAAACACCGTTACCACTGCTCTCTCCCATCCCAACCGTTCACTTGCTGTTCAGTGATTCAGCCACTAGAGGGCGCTGCTTCTCTACTCAAGACCACCTCAAACAAGGCCGTCTGCTGAGTACAAATTCTCTCATCACTCAGTCTCTCTGGCCTCATTAAAACTGCTGTAATGTCACGACTTAAGTCTGTTTGGTGTTTTTTTTTTTTAAAGACTTAATCATCATCATCATCAACAACAACTGTAAAACCATCCAACAACTGAAAAACAACGATATAAAAACAACGTCTCTCTCTCTCTGTGTTTCATCTCTCCTCCTCTCCCAGGACCCCCACCACCCTACAGCTATGACTATGAGATGTACCCCTCGGCCCTGCGGCCCCCACCGTACACCCCAACACCGCCCAGCTCGGCCAGCTACTCCCCTCCCCCTCCCTACCCAGGATGCAGCGAGCCACTCAGACATTCTGCGAAGGTCCGATGAAGAATTTTTTCCCGACGTGGCTACTCGACCTTTCCTGAGAGGCTCGAGAGACGGATAACGGATTATACGTACTGAACAGTGTTCTTCCGCGAGAAAAGATGAGACTGCACTCACTCACTGCCATCTGTTGACCCTCTGTGTGTGGAGTGACTAAGGGGTGGAGATGTGGGAAAGACCACTATCTATGACCATGTCCTTTTGGAAGGGTGGATCAGACCAACTGATGAGCATTTCTTCTTTTTTGGGGGGTGGGGTGGGGGGAGGGGGGGTGAAGAAAACCATCTGAACATGGCACGAGGGGCATAGCTACTACTAATCTCACGTTTTGTGTGAACTAGGTAATGTTCTCTCAGAGAGAGATGCCTGTAAGATATGCTTTCTTCAAGCCTGGGCTCTTCCCTTCTCTTGTTTATTGGAGTGTGTGATAGTATTGATTTTTACCGTAGAGGAAGCATGGTAAAGAGAGGGAGGTAATCAGTCTGTGCACAGTGGAAAAAAACAAAAAACAAACGGGTCCAGACCTGTTCTGGGGGAATGAGTCATGGGTTCATAACAATTTGTCAATTGTATTAAGTCCATATCTTTAATGTTGTTGCTCTGTATGATGTTACCATGGATGTGTGCAGGATTAAAGTTAAGTTAATGTGAAGTGAGTGAGTGAATCATCGTTTTGCAATATGTATGTGTTTTGTAATCGATATTCAGAAGGTGCAATCTGCATTCTTATTAACAGGAAGACTCTTATCAGACACGGGTAGATTAATAGATGAAATAGTGTGTGTGTGTGTGTGTGTGTGTGTGTGTGTGTGAGAGAGAGAGAGAAAGGGTATTTGTGAGTTGTTTTTGCTCTCCAACAGTAGTACAAATTGTCCAGCTCAGAGAGGATCATGTCTGGGTCAATTGTGTCCCACATTCAAGCAGAAATAAGCTTTTGCAGGAAGCTCAGAGGTCCTGTTCATACTCAATATGCTGCAGTCGGAATTGGAAATTGCGAGGCGAATCAGACCTATTATTGAAAAAAGCAATTTTCTTGTTGCTTCAGATCTCCTGCTATTGATATGATCTGATTTCTGCAGACAAGCTCGGGATTTGTCAGCCAAGGGAATATATATTACCCCTGTCCTATCATTTATGCCAATGATTAGGACGCTCGCTTGCCTGATGTTTGAAATTCCAGAAGATACTTGTTCTAAGCCTACATCTAAGATTACAACTAATATTTTTGGAGCCAGTAATTACTTACTTAGTGACAATTGTTGGCTGGCTTGTTATTGGCACGCCTCACATGGCTTCACAGTTCCCATGGAAGCAGAGCTGAAATAAGATTTGTTTACGTAGATTTCTGCCAAAGATGTCTTCCCTTTAAAAATCTAATTTCATCGAATGAACTTGGCCAGCAGCAGTATGTTCTAAATTCAACATGTAATTGAACGGACGGTTCAACAAAGGTATCTAGTTATCGTTTATTAAGGTGGTGTAAAGGATTACATTATAATTATTTAAGTAAGTAAGAGTGGTCATTACAATTACGGTATTGACATTGGAATAGAAAAGCCTATAAGATTTCACCTTAACTTTTCACCTATCAATGGTAACATAAAGGAAAACCAGCCAAATTGGACAATTTGGTAACCTATTTCATGGCATTTCATAGTGCATGACACACAGGTTTGCCATGTGATTACCTTCTGGTTAGGTCTCTCTGTCAAATTCTCTTCTATTGCCTACAAACTAGGGGTGGTTGCCAACCTGACAAATGTGTCTATGTGGATGTGGTCGAGCGGCGGGATGGCCAGACTAGTTCAGAGATGGCCAGACAATCCAGAACGTGGCACACAGCTCACCAGTAACCTATTTCATGGCATTTCATAGTGCATGACACACAGGTTTGCCATGTGATTACCTTCTGGTTAGGTCTCTCTGTCAAATTCTCTTCTATTGCCTACAAACTAGGGGTGGTTGCCAACCTGACAAATGTGTCTATGTGGATGTGGTCGAGCGGCGGGATGGCCAGACTAGTTCAGAGATGGCCAGACAATCCAGAACGTGGCACACAGCTCAACCAGATGCTGATACTTTTGAATACTTTTGTGTGTGTGCATGTGTGTGTGTGTGTGTGTGTGTGTGTGAGAGAGAGAGAGAGAGAGACACAGAGAGAGAGAGAGAGAGTGTGTGAGAGGAGAGAGAGAGAGAGAGAGAGAGAGAGAGAGAGAGAGAGAGAGAGAGAGAGAGAGAGAGACACACACACACACACACACACAGAGAGACACACACACACACACACACACACACACACAGAGAGAGAGAGAGAGAGAGAGAGAGAGAGAGAGAGAGAGAGAGAGAAGAGACACACACACAGAGAGAGAGAGACACACACAGAGAGAGAGAGAGAGAGAGAGAGAGAGAGAGAGAGAGAGAGAGAATACAGAGAGAGAGACCCCCCCCCCCCTCCCCTACCCCCACCCACCCCGGTCAGGTGATCCACCGCCCCAGCAGCTGTGCAGCCTCGGTATCATTCTCCATCAACTAGTCAGCAGCGCACAGACACACACACAGACCAGCCCAGGACACAAACACACACCGGACGGATAATCAACCCCAGACGCACCGCACATAGGACGCGTTGTGACACTAGTACGGCATGGGGGACCGTATGGCTTTGATGCTGTTGGTAGTGGTGGCGGTGGTGACCTCGGCACTAGCTGTGGAGGTAAGAAAATGGGAAAATGGCAATGTGCTCACCATGCTATTCCTCTTCTCTCCCGTGGCTCTTGCGGAGGGAGAGAGAGAGTACAGAGAGTATCGAGGCTATTCGGAAAATGCCGAACCCAACAGGGGCTTATTACGCATGAAGGGCTGTGCATTTTAGCCTACACGTCTGAATATATCATGATCAACTTCTTCAGACTAAAACGATGGATCTAGAATGTTATATTTTCTAGGAGGTTAAACCCCGTGGAAAATTGTGTTCTCGTTCGTCCGGTGCGTTGTCACTCCATGTTCGTCATTGCTTGCGTAGTTTGTAGCCAAACTATGCGTAATTTTGTTTCCAAAAGACATGTTTATAGGCTATATACATCGTTATGTTAGTTTTGGAATAGAGAGGAAGATGGATCGGTCATCCCAAAAGATGACTGATTAATTCGTAGGCTTTAAAACGAACGTGATTTACAGCTTAGTCAGAGTTATTCCATTTGCTTTCATCTCCTACCGATGTTGACTGCGTGATGTTTATAAATAACCAAATGTTATGACCAGTTGAAAGAGTGTTTTTTTTGTTTGTTATTTCAACAACTTGTGTAGTCCCTTTTTTGATGCCTCCAGGCTATATTTGAGGTGGTGGGCGTGTTTGAAAATAAAAAAAATCTATTTATACCCTTTCCTCTTAATAACTTGATTGTAAAACGGGACAGGTCTAACTGCGTAGGCGACACCCCAAACATATAGTTGCGCCTTTGAATTGAATTAGAGAATAATATAGCAATGACCCCCCCCCTCGTCAACATGTTTCATGAGGATAAAGAGAGCAGAATGTAAGATGGCGGCTGTGAGGCACTGCAGCATTCCATCCACACAGGCTCGGACACACAGGGACACAATGTGTTCCCTTTTCAATAGTCACATAGATTTAACTGTCTTACCTGTTTCCCTCTCATATGATTTAGACTATACCAGACCGATAAATACCCTGAAAAAATACCCTCTGAAATATTTGAGAGATAGATAGAAGATCAATGGACATGTTTGGATTTGGGATGTTGGGATGTGTTGCATTACCGCTTGACATCCCATCTTTCAGGCACTGTCTGTCTGTTCCATGTCGGTATTGTGTGGCCTTGTAGTTCTAAACACAACAACAACGGTCCTCTGTGAACCACATTCAGACACACAGTCTTTACAGAGAAGACAAACGAGAGATACGCAGTCATCATTGCGGCCCAGATGCAACATTCACGGGTCTGTGGGAACTGCGGTGTGTGTGTGTGTGTGTGTGTGTGTGTGTCCTTGGGAAGCGTTCGTCAATTCGTTCTGAGGGCGCCGGGGCGCACACTGGGTTCGACGTCATAAAGGGACCGAGGCGTTTGATTGGAACGGAGGCATTCCGCGAGTGCTGATCGGGTCTCCACAGCGAATTGACGAACGCAGCCCCTTGTAACAAACGTTGCCGTAGCAGGTAGCAGGATACATTTGATACGGGTGCTACTTTGTAACAGGTCGATAATCCGAACAACAGCCATTACTCACAGTTTTCTGTTACATTCCTTTGTTCCTTTGCTGTCTAGCCTACAGGAAGCTTTGACGCCCTATACGCCATAACTTATTTTATTTTATTTTTATTGATTACTGATTTATTGTTGTTGAATGCAGGAGGATACAGTGCATTCATGTAGGCTGATACTGTAATTATACAGGTAAAGGTACCGATATGTGGTTCTCAACAGAGTGACTACGTAAGTGGGGGTCTTTACAAACTAACCAATGCATTGTCAATGACAAAAAGCAGAGATTATGTTCATTAGCTCGATGTTGAGAATCAATTATGCACCATACATGCGTCATACGTCGAAGCTTTATTTAGATACTTGGGGGTGAATTGACCCCTTGTGCTCTGCTCTCTACAGATCCCAGCAGACCGTCCTCTAGGCTACTTCCAGCAGGCTTTTTATTGTCAAGCGTGGGAGACGGATTCCAGTCTTTGTGTGTTTCCCCATCCTTGGGAAATTGGTTAGGGGACCAATGGAGGCACTCTGTCAATGCACTGCAATCATTCAGCCCAAGGCAACAGCCTCCCCCCACCTCCCCACCCCCCACAACACCCCGTCATTGCACATTATGCCTGTTGTTCACCCGTTGTATCCGTTTGGCATCCTCCACTGCTCATACTGCAGTCCCTCCTTCCCTTTAATAAAGCGCCGGTTGCTTTAGCCCCCCCACAATTTAGCCCCACCTCACAGGTTGCTGCTGCTGCTTTACCCCTGGTAATAACCCAGGTAAGCAGGGTTGCTGCGTGTCCCTGTCGTGGTTGTCTCTGTTCCTCCTGTCAGTTGCTCTCCTCCATTTTGAGTCCTTTCATGTTTTTTGTCTTTGTGCCTCTCCTTTCTGCCTACCAGACAGGAATGCATGCCGGCCCTTTTTATAGCTTCTCATGTAGCATTTTTTTTGGCGTTGTCGTGGTTTGTTGTCGTTCTTGTCCTCCCCGTCTCTCTCTCTCTGTCTCTCTGTCTCTCTCTCTCTCTCTCTCTCTCTCTCTCTCTCTCTCTCTCTCTCTCTCTCTCTCTCTCTCTCTCTCTCTCTGTCTGTCTGTCTGTCTCTCTCTCTGTCTGTCTCTCTCTCGTCCCCACCACTGTTATCCCCCCTTTAAGTGTTTGTCTGGAAAGGTCACATCCCCTTTAATGGAATGGTAGGCATCCGGGGGGGGGGGGGGGGGAGCTGATCTCAGTGAAAACATACCACTGCGGTGAAAGGCCCGCTTTGTGCGCTGCTGTAACCTGGCCCCCCCTCGGCAGATAGCACGGAGAGCTAAACCACCCGGTGCTGCTAAGCGGTAAAAGACGACCCAGTAGGTGTGTAGAGAGAGAGCCACGTTCACTTCACACTTCACACAGGCACTTAACGGCATTGCCACAGGCTCGACCGCGAAACGAGAGCAACCGCTTCCCACCGTCCGTCCCTCGCCTAACGAGGATCAATCCGCTCTACGTGCAGATGATGTTCCCCCGGTGTGTCAGCTGCACGGCAACGACCCCGCCGCCCGCCGCTGTACTGTATACACAGGATGTCACGGCTTAATCCCATGTGTCACGGACATGGTGAGAGCTCTTGCGAAAAGCACGGCGGTCGGCGGATCATGTGTCCTTCGGGAGAGGGGGGGGAGGCGGGGGCGAGCGTGTTATGACCTTCAATCATGCCTACACATGACCTGAGAACGTGCTTCTGTATGTTTCTACGACGACGACGGAACTACGGACAAAAGAGTTCCGGCCCATCCCAGCGGAGCAGTAATTAAGCTGTTGTTGTGATTTCGGCGAGGCTCGTTAGCTAGGCGCTGCCTGCCGGTGCGAGCGCAGACGTGCCTTCACATCAGAGGGAGCAGCGGAGAGGAAGCGGGCTGCCAGCTCTCTGATGCCATGTGACGCACGGGGATGTGACGGGCGACGGCGGCTCCGCTCGCTGCGGTCGGTCGGTCTGGGCGTCACATGGACACGCGTGCATCACCGCCGGTCTGACGGAAATATGTCTCTGACACACACGCACGCACTCACATATGTCTCTGACACACACGCACGCACTTACACACAGACTAGACCCACACACACACCCACCCACCCACCCACCCACACAGACTAGACCTACACACACACACACCCGCACACACAGACTAGACCTACACACACACACACACGCACTTACACACAGACTAGACCTACACACACACACACACACACACACACCCGCACACACAGACTAGACCTACACACACACACACACACACACACACACACACACACACAGACTAGACCTACACACACACACAGACTAGACCTACACACACACACACACCCACACACACACAGACTAGACCTACACACACACACACACACATACTAGACCTACACAAACACACACACACACACACGCACTTACACACAGACTAGACCGACACACACACACACAGACTAGACCTACACACACCTACACACACACACACACACACACACACAAAC
>NC_137690.1:70228586-70243586 GCF_963989245.1 Nansenia antarctica
TCTCAGCAACCTGCGGGTTGGTGTTTATATAGTATAGCAGGCTTATGGATACATGGAAGTTAACTGTTCTGTTGTCAAACATGAATGTGTCCTGTATGCATAACCTCATACCATTCGTTCATACCAGCCGGCTTTAAAGACGCAGAGGTTAGCCTAGCCTAGCCTTGGGCTGAAGTATGTCACAGATTCCTAAGTCAAGGTGACGTGTGTCTGTGCTCCATAGTCAGAGACCACCATTCTATCATTCATCAGTTCGACTGTTGACCGAGTCATCTAGATGTGGTCCTTTCAGTTATAGTCACAGTGTATCCCCAAATGATCATTTTAATAGCTGGATCATCTTAGAAAGTAGCCACCTGTCTAGATGAGATATACAATTCATATCTTTTAAGTTCTCATCCTTGCATTAGAATTAGAGCAGTTAATAGTTTGATGGTATCATGTGGTAATGCTCTCTGAAAATAGGTGATAGACAGATTCATCCAATCACCTGCCAAGTATTTTTTGAAAGTACCTGCCCTTTTCCAAACAGCTTCCAATTAAGCTTTCCTAGATGGTTGTGTGAAACAAACCACCTGAGTCAGGTTAGTAATGCTCCATCACATGTTTTAATCTGAAGCTTGATTTTAAAGCAACCCAACTTTAAAGCAACCCAATGTAAGTTTAGTTCTTTCACTCGTAGCTCGGGCTGTGGGGGTGCTAGAGGAGGGAGCCTCTAAGTCCCCTGAAGACGTACAAACAAACAGCACGTTGATACGACCTTCCTAGCCGGAGATATGGCCACACTTTACAAAAACTCCCTTTTTTTTTTTTTTTTTTTTTTTGCTATTTAAAAAATAAATACCGTAATCGCAAATTAATCGCAATCGCGATATCTGTCCAAATAATCGCAATTCGATTTTTTCCCCAAATCGTGCAGCCCTAACACAGACACACACACACAGACACACACACACACACACAGACACGCACACATAGACAGACACAGACACACACACACACACACACACACACACACATAGACACACACACACACACACACACACACACACACACAGTCCTCCCTCCTCTAGCCGACATGAAGCTCAGAGGGGAGCCAGTGAAGGGTCCCCCGTCGGCAGGTAGAATTGCAGCAGAACAGCTTCGAGATTTGACCCCAAATGACCCGGAATTGGGGTCGCAAAACAAAGGGGAGGAGGGCAAGGAGGGGGGGGGGGGGGGGGGGGTTACCAGGCACAACAGGACACCCCCACTTTCCAGGAAACAGCAGCACACAGGACAGACGCTGGCTAACCTCTTCTTGATTCTTTCTCACAGCGTGTCTTGGGTCTGTCGAAATAACGTCCTCCTTCTAGTTTCCATGGCATCAGCTTTTCTTTTTTTCTTCCTTCTCTTTTTTTTGTTGCTTTCTCGCTTCCTATGAAGCAGAGATATTTACCGCAGCCAGTGGGGATGGTTAATGAACGTACAGTGACTGTGTCAGCCCAGGCCTGGGGAGTGATGGATGACGGTTAGGCGGCTGGAGCATGTTTTGAACCGTAAACTCAATGAACCGGGAGTTCAACATGCGTCACGTGCTTAAATTCACTCCGAGCAGTGCCGACATCGATGGGGGTCTCCAATCGACTCCATTCAAAGTGATTTACGATCCCGCCCCTCTCCCCTGTCCGGGCACATTTAAATTTTCACCGTCAGCCCCGGTAAAGCGACGTTATTAACCCGCAAAGAGTGCGCCCCGGGCACCGGCGTCTTTGTCCGTGAATAACACCGGCTTGTTTTTGTTTTTTTTCCTTTTCAGAACCAGACATGTCCCGCTCAGTGTTGGCCAACAGTACATACTAGATAGGCCTTTGACTGCCACCTGGATACGGGCCAGAGCAGTGAGTCGGTGTAGTGTAGTCGGGCCTAGGGTTCTGTGGTTCTATGGTGAGGCCCGAACTGTCAGTTGGTCGTCAAACAGCACCCTCTAGTCCGGTGTCCTAACAACACTAGGCCGATATCTAGTAGCGTAATAACATCAATACAGCTGATTAATAATAATAATAATAATAATAATTAATAATTCATGTTTTTATATAGAGCGCTTTTCCGGGGCTCGAAAGACAATATGGGAAGAACAGAAAACACAGAAACAACAAGCGACAGATAACATGAGCACATTGTGATAACATGAGCAGATAACATGAGAACACACAGTTAACGCAGCAATGTCCAGGGGGGGGAGGGGGGTGGCAGGGTTAGGGGAGATGGTTAGGGGGTAGGGGAGGTTGGATGCATGGGAGAACAGGTAGGTTTTGAGGTGGGATTATCGCATGATTTTTTCCACAGGACTGTACAGATAATCTACGCCTTTTTTTTTTTTTTTGGGGGGGGGGGGGGGGGCTTTTGGGGTGATTTGTACTCTGATTTGTACTCTTAATGAGTTATATCATTAATATACACAGACGAGCCAAAACATTATGACCACTGACCGTTGACAATGACCGGCAGGTGATGATGTCATAATGTTTGGGCTCAGCGGTGTACGGTACACACACTGCAGACTACCACGGTGCTACACACAATTCAGTCGGTTCGATTGTCAGTTACATTTTGAAACATGAAATAAAGGAATAAATATATGTATGATGAGCATCGCAATGTATCGTAGAATCACAGTAGTACGGTGTGTGGCACCGCGACCCGTGTACCGTGATACGGTGGTATCGTATGGTGAGGTCGTGGCTAATACCCCAGAACCTAATATCCGGTCGTCAGTTGCCGCCAGCGCAGTCGGCCTGTCTGCACAGAGGACGTGACAGAACAGCAGTGTTCCAGTGTTCGGCGGGGGGGTGCTGGTATCAGTGTGGGATATCTCGGCCAGGCTCAACCTAATCCTCCTCACATGGATTACTCCCGGCAGGCAGGCTGGCGAGACGATAGATGAGATGGCAGGCTGGCTAGACGATAGATTGAGAGTGGGCAGAGAGAGGGAAAAAAGCCGACTGTAGCAAGTGGTGCAGGGAAGTCCCTGTCTCCTCTGATGATATCCACCTGGTCCACTTTGCAGCTCTGTCTGTCTAGTCTGTCTGTCTGTCTCTCTCTCTCTCTCTTTCTCTCTCTCTCTCTCTCTCTCTCTCTCTCTCTCTCTCTCTCTCTCTCCTTGAGTTAGGGTGTGGACCGTAAGCTGCTCCAAACCTAATTTGTCTGCTTCGCAATCTCTTTCCGTATCTCGCGTTCGTGTTGATTGTTTTTTCTCTCTCTCTCTCTCTCTCTCTCTCTCTCTCTCTCTCTCTCTCTCTCTCTCTCTCTCTCTCTCCTTTCACCTCTCCATCTCGTGTTGTGTTCTAGAAACTCTTGATTTATAAGACTGCAGTGGGTGCAGTGTTTTGGCTGCCTTCCCCATTCCTTCCTCTACACCCCTCTCTGCAGAGAGAGAGAGAGAGAGAGAGAGAGAGAGAGAGAGAGAGAGAGAGAGATGGAGAGGAAGACGGAGGGTGGGGGGGGGGGAAGTAGGAAGCGAAAAAAAAAGAGGAAGGGCGTGATTTACAAGGCAAAAAAAAGAGATTTGAATATGGGGAGAGTGGTTAAACATCGACCTGCCTCGTGTCTCTAACCCAACCCAACCCAACCCTGCCTGCCTGTGGTTTCCATGGGTTCCATAGGCCCAGTTCCATTTCGCCTTCTAGCCCCCCATCTCCAGTTCCCTCATCTAATTTAACGCCGACAAATCTGAAGAATTGGGAGGTGGGAGAGCTGTAAGCCTTAAGGCTGACGACCTCCAAACCCCCCAAACCCCCAAAACCCTTCCTTTCAGATCTGTCAACACTCCGTGAAAGAAGGACTAAGAGCCAAGTGGGACACGGGGGTCCAAACCCGAACGGGACGGGACCGTAAAATAGGCCAGCGCCGTCTTATTACGCGCCGCAGAGCAGGAAATAGAACCGTTCATCGTCATGGATTAGGAGGGACGGGGGAAAAAAAAAAGAGAAAAAAAAAGAAAGCTGTTAGATAACCGAACAGGAATTAATCTCTCAGTCCCTTAAGCGTTCCCCCCCGCCGCCCGGCGCTCACAGATGGCAGTGTGGGAACGGAGGGCCGGTCCCTTAAGTAGTAACCCTCTCCTGCAGATGGCAGGGTGTTAGCGGCAGCCTCATGCTCCGTGGCATGTGTTGGAAGCAGGGAAAGGTTGGGAGGTTGAGAGAGGGACTTCACACCCTGAGTGTGTGTGTGTGTGTGTGTGTGTGTGTTTGTGACGTGTGTGTTCGTGTCTGTTCGTGTGTATGTATGTGTTCGTGTGTGTGTCTCTGTGTGTTCGTGTGTGTCTCTGTGTGTGTGTATGTGTTCCTGTGTGTGTCTCTGTGTGTTCCTGTGTCTGTGTGTTTGTCTCTGTGTGTTCGTGTGAGTGCGTGTGCGTGCGTGTGTGTGTGTGTGTGTGTGTGTGTATGTATGTGTGTGTGTGTCTGTCTGTGTTTGTCTCTGTGTGTTCGTGTGAGTGCGCGTTCGTGTGTGTGTGTGTGTGTATGTATGTGTGTTCGTGTGTCCGTGTGTGTGTGTGTCTGTCTGTGTTTGTCTCTGTGTGTTCGTGTGAGTGTGCGTATGCGTTCGTGTGTGTGTGTGTATGTATGTGTGTGCGTGGGCGCCAGGGATTTACAGATTTGCGTGCCACCAGGGCAGCATGTGTTGTGGCAGGTCGGCCTGAAGGACGTGAACTCCATTAGCCGACACATCCCTCCCCTGACGATCTGCAATCGGATCCGTTTGAAATTGAAAGTGTGTATATTCGGCGGTGTTGTGTGTGTGTGTATAAGGAGTACATTGTACACCGGCTGCTTGGGGAAGAATCAAGTCCGTTCAAAGTATGTCACCCACTTAACAAACAAACATTTGTGTGTGTGTGTCCCAGAGAATCCAAACTACTAACAAGATTACGGGAATAAACAATGGTGTCAGTCTCTCTCTCCCCCTCTCTCTCTCTCGCTCCTTCTCTCTCCCTCTCTCCCTCTCTCTCTTTGTCCTCCCTCGTTCCCTAGCACAATGCAGTCATTCAGTCGTTTGTCTGCTCCTCCACTCCTACGGGGAACTCGGCACAAAACCTTCTTATGCAGGCAGACAGCGTGGTTCACACACTCTCACACACATCTTATCAACACACACACATGCACGCCCGCACGCACACCCACACACACACACACACACACACACACACACACACAGAAACAGTTAGACAGACACACACACATGCAGACAGACACACACACACACACACACACACAGAGAAACAGTTAGACACACACACACACACACACATGCACACACTCCCCCATCCATCCTTTTCTCTAGCCCTGCCCTGTCACACAGAGATAGATATAGTTACATAATCTCATTTACCAGTACATTGCATAGGAAATGGATGGACAAAGGCATACACGCGCAAATGCAGACCCCCTGGCATATAGGATCTGTCTCAGTGCACTAGAGAGTACTCTTGATGTCTGTGTGCGTCTGTCTATGTGTGTGTGTGTGTGTGTGTGTGTGTGTCTCTGTCTGTGTGTGTGTCTGTGCGCAGTCGTCTGTTCGTTTAAGACATCTCTAAAAGCTTATAAAAGTTTATTGCAGAACAGCTTGTGTGTGAATGTGCTTTTCTCGGTTGATCGGTAACGACGTAACACGGACGGACCTCTGTTCGCCTCGCAGAATCCCATTATGGTCCGAACATTATGGTCAGAACATTACGGTCAGAACATTACGGTCGGAACATTACGGTCGGAACCTTCTGATTACTAACCCTCCTCCTCTCCACTCCTCTAATCTCCAGGGTCATTGACGCACGTCGATGTCTTTGTACAGCAAACAAACTGACCGTGGAATATCTCTTTCTCTCTCTCTCTCTCTCCCTTTCCTCTCCTCTCCCCTTATTCCCCCCCCCCTCTCTCTCTCTCTCTCTCACACACCCCCTCATCATCCTCCTGCCACAAATCTCCCCCCCGCCTCTCTCTTCTTTTTTTCTTTCACGCTCTCTGTTTCGTCCTCTATCTCTTTTTCCTTCTCCCCTTCCCCTCTCGTCCTATCCACTCTCTCCTCTCCACTTCTTCTTCTTCTCTCTGCTTCCTATCTCCTCCCCCCCCCTCCTCCCTCCCTCCCTCCCTCCAGGTGCCAACAGATGGGTCGATGGGTCTGCTAGCGGAGCCCCAGGTGGCCATGTTCTGTGGGAAGCTCAACATGCACGTCAACGTCCAGACTGGCAAGTGGGAGTCGGACCCCTCGGGCACCAAGAGCTGCATCGGCACCAAGGAGGGCATCCTGCAGTACTGTCAGGAGGTGAGGAGGGAGGGAGGGAGGGAGGGGGGAGGGGGGAGGGGGGAGGGAGGGAGGGAGGGAGGGCGGGCATCCTGCAGTATTGCCAGGAGGTAAGGAGGGAGGGGGGGAGGGGAGGAGGGAGGGAGGGAGGGAGGGAGGGGGGGAGGAGGGAGGGAGGGAGGGAGGGAGGGAGGGAGGGAGGGAGGGGGGAGGGGCGGGGGGGGTTGTTATCCTGCAGTACTGCCGGGAGGGGGGGGGAGGGAGAGAGGGGGGGAGGGAGGGGGGGTGGGGGGAGAAGTGAAGTAGTAGAAGGATGGTTCGGCCAGATGGGATGGCAGAGGAGGAGGAAGACATGGATGATAGATGATGGTGGATATGGGGGGAAGTAGTACTAGTAGTAGTAGTAGTAGTAGTCGTAAAAAAGGGATGGTAGGCCAGATGGCAGAGGAAGAGGAAGAGATGGATGATGATGGGAGAGAGAGAGAGAGAGAGAGAGATGATGGTAGAGAGAGAGAGATGATGGTAGAGAGAGAGAGAGAGAGAGAGAGAGAGAGAGAGAGAGAGAGAGAAGAGATGGTAGACCAGATGGGCCGTCAGAGGAGAGAGGGATGCGGGAGAGATGAATGATAGATGATGGTGGATGACAGGGACAGAGGGTCAGAGAGAGAGAGAGAGAGAGAGAGAGAGGGAGAGAGAGAGAGAAGGAGATCTGAGCGTGTGGTTGTCTCCCCCCAGGTGTACCCCGAGCTGCAGATCACTAACGTGGTGGAGGCCAACCAGCCCGTCAGCATCCAGAACTGGTGCAAGAAGGGCCGCAAGCAGTGCCGCAGTCACCTGCACATAGTAGTGCCCTACCGCTGCCTGGGTACGTGTGTGTGTGTGTGTGTGTGTGTGTGTGTATGTGTGTGTGTATTAAATGTATGTATGTATGTGTGTGTGTGTATTAAATGTATGTGTGTGTGTGTGTGTATTAAATGTACCGTATATATGTTTGTGTGTGCGTATGTATATGTGTGTGTGTGTGTGTGTGTGTGTGTGTGTGTGTGTGTGTGTTTGTCTGTGTATTAAATGCATATGTGTGTGTATTAAAATGTATATGTGTGTGTGTGTGTGTGTATGTCTGTGTATTAAATGCATATGTGTGTGTGTGTGTGTGTATTAAAATGTATATATGTGTGTGTGTATTAAATGTGTGTGTGTGTATTAAATGTGTGTGTGTGTGTGTGTGTGTGTGTATTAAATGTGTGTGTGTGTGTGTATGTATTAAATGTGTGTGTGTGTGTGTGTGTATTAAATGTGTGTGTGTGTGTATTAAATGTGTGTGTGTGTGTGTATTAAATGTGTGTGTGTGTGTGTATTAAATGTGTGTGTGTGTGTGTGTATTAAATGTGTGTGTGTGTGTATTAAATGTGTGTGTGTGTGTGTGTGTATTAAACGTGTGTGTGTGTGTGTGTATTAAATGTGTGTGTGTGTGTGTTGCAGTAGGAGAGTTTGTGAGTGACGCCCTGCTGGTTCCTGACAAGTGTAAGTTTCTGCACCAGGAGCGCATGGACCTGTGTGAGAGCCACCTGCACTGGCACACCACGGCCAAGGAGGTGAGGACACACACACACACACACACACACACACACACACACACACACATGGACCTGTGTGAGAGCCACCTGCACTGGCACACCACAGCCAAGGAGGTGAGGACACACACACACACACACACACACACACACACACACACATGGACCTGTGTGAGAGCCACCTGCACTGGCACACCACAGCCAAGGAGGTGAGGACACACACACACACACACACACACACACACACACACACACAGCATGGACCTGTGTGAGAGCCACCTGCACTGGCACACCACAGCCAAGGAGGTGAGGACACACACACACACACACACACACACACACACACACACTGTGTGAGAGCCACCTGCACTGGCACACCACAGCCAAGGAGGTGAGGACACACACACACACACACACACACACACACAGCATGTGAGGCAGCATCTGCTGGAAACATGCTACACACACACGCACATGCACACGCACGCTACATGTACTGATGACCCATCTCTTCAGGCTACAGCTCAACTGTCCCTCCTAACACCTCTTCATCCCCTCTACCCCCCTGTACACTTTCTCTACTGTAAATAATAATATTTTTATTTTATAATAAATCTTCCTTCTTCTAGCATTATGAATATTCAATGGCCCTTGGCCTGAGCATAGATTACTTTTTCTAGCTATGCTTGATGGACAGATGATTCACTTACGTAGACAAATCGTGAGTTTAGAATTACCGTAGAAGGTTCTATCTCCATTTTTGTCAAAATTTAGTTTTTTACATAATCTGATCCATTAGGTGTTTATTAATGCCTGTGTGGTGTTATTTTTAAAATGTTGACATTTTTTAGTTAGTAAGTAATAAAATACAAAGGTTCCATCTCACAAAACATAATGGAATGTAAAAACTTTGACGCTCAATATCTCTGAACTACCCTAAATGGAGATAGAACCTTATCATTCTAAGCTCACGAAATGTATGTCGCTTCGGATAAAGTGCCAAAATGCCCAAAATGTAAACGGCAAACATATAAACCCCCCCCTCTTTCCCCCCCTCCCCCCCCTCTCAGTCCTGCGGAGACCGCACCATGAACCTCCATGACTACGGGATGCTGTTGCCATGCGGCATCGACCGTTTCCGCGGGGTGGAGTTCGTGTGCTGCCCGTCGGAGGCGGAGCGCGAGGCCGACAGCGCAGAGCAGGACCAGGACGACTCTGACGTCTGGTGGGGCAGAGCTGAGACTGACTACACTGACAACAGGTACACACACACACAGACACACACACACGCACACACACACACACACACAGAGCTGAGACTGACTACACTGACAACAGGTACACACACACACACACACACACACACACACACACACAGACACACACACAGAGCTGAGACTGACTACACTGACAACAGGTACACACACACACACACACACACACACACATACTTATTTTCAGTAGACGCTGTATTATTAAGCATCGATATATCCAATATATTCTATTGCCCTTTGAGTGGTGACAGTTCTAATACAGGCCTAATATGATATAAAGACATATAGACCGTTTTAATATCTGCCTAATATAATACACACACACACACACACACACACATACACAGGCCTAATATAATATAAAGACCCGTTCAGTCGTTTTGATTAATCACAATGAGAATCAGAATCCTTTTATTTGGCCAAGTATATTCGCACATACAGGAAATTGCCATGGTGAGGTTGGTGTGTTGGACATAAACAACAACAATATATAAGCAAAAGTAATTTCCTGGCCCAGGAAGCAGCCGTGACCTTCTGGGCTGACCGACCGGTCGGCTGTAGTCTGCCTCTGTCCCTGGGCAGCGGAGGCAGCCAACCAGACAGTGATGGATGAGCTGAGGATGGACCCAAAACACTATGTTTTCGAATAGAGCTTCTTTTTATTTTTATCTTTTTTTTTGTGCTTTTTATTTTTTTCGCTAGAACTAACAATAATAATAATAATAATAACAACTTTTATTTGTATAGTGCTTTTCCTGCAAACGTTGCAGCTCAAAGTGCTCCAATCATTATATAATATAATAATTTAATTATTTAGTCATTTAAAGGCAATATTAAAAAGATGGGTTTTTAGTCTTGACTTGAACATTATTTACTGAGGTTGCATCCCTAATGTAAACTGGCAGTGCATTCCACAATCTGGGTGCATAAAATGAGAATGCAGCCTCACCAAATCTCTTCTTTTGTACATGTGGTACACAGATAAAACCAGCGTCAGAAGACCTGAGAGCTCTATTGGGCTGATATGCTAGCAAAAGGTATTTCAGATATTCTGGTGCTGTGCCAGTGAGAGCTTTATAAACAAGCAGAAGGATCTTGAAATCTATCTAGACATCTTTATTGACGACGTCTATTGGTGTTAGCCAATCGTGTGCAGTCTGACTGCCTTGGTAGTGTTGGGGTGCTGTGTGTCTGCAGAGGTACTGCAGAGATGTCGACCGTCCAGACTCAGATAGACATTTAGACAGAGGAGTACCTGAAGAATGATCAGTCCACCATCATGAAATGAAATGAAATTCTTACCTAAACAACAATGTTGAAACCCGAGTCGCCCCAGTGTAGCATGACAGGCTAGGATGTCATAACAGGGTTGAGATGACAGATCAGATAGGTGAAGTATGCAGGTATGGTACCAGGTATGGGTTCTGCTAGTGACCTGACCACAGACTCAGCTAAACAGTTATATCATAATAATAATAATAATAATAATAATAATAATTCACTGTATTTATATAGCGCTTTTCCGAGGCTCAAAGACGCTGACAATATGGGAAAAACAGAAAACACAGAAACAACAAGTAACAGATAACACGAACACAGAGTTAACGAACAGGGAACAATTAATGCAGCGATGTCCAGGAGGGGAGGGGGGTGTAAACCTGAGTGTGTGATTTATCTTTACTTCGCTCGCAACAAAGATGGTACCTGTAGGCCTACACCCAAATGCAAACCTAGGCTATCCTTCTAAAAGAGAGCCACTTTAAGGTCCTCTCTGAAGAGGAGTCGAGGGTTTTTTCCTAAATCTTTATGTCTGAAAATAAAAACAAGAAACAAATAACAAGTGTACAACAAATAATAACAAATCACAAAAAGACAGGCTTTCTAAGTTCCAAGGGAAGAGCATTCCAAAGTTTGGGAGCCACGGTTTAAAGACCTGCTAAAAGGAAAAATCTCTCTCTCCCTCAGTATGGCCCGGGAGGTGGAGCCAGCTGAGCAGCAGGAGGAGGCGGGGCCTCCCGCCATGGCCGAGGAAGAGGAGGAGGAGGAGGAAGAGGAGGTAGCGGAGGAGGAGGAGGATGAGGAAGAGGAAGAGGAGGAGGTGCTAGGCAACGACCAGGACGGGGATGGGGACGAGGACGAGGACGAGGACGACATCATCGACGAGCGCGACGACGCCGAGGCCACCACCAACGTCGCCATGACGACCACCACCACCACCACCACCACCACGGAGTCCGTGGAGGAGGTCGTCAGAGGTAGGACATGCACACAGAGGGCCACGCACATTATGGGATAGCAACATTTACAGTGTGTGTGTGCGTGTGTGTATGAGTGAGGGAGAGAGAGAGAGAAAGAGAGAGTGTGTGCACATGATTGTGTGTGTGTGTGTATGAGAGAGAGAAAGAGAAGAGAGAGAGAGAGAGAGAGAGAGAGAGAGAGAGAGAGAGAGAGAGAGAGAGAGAGAGAGAGAGAGAGAGAGAGAGAGAGAGAGAGAGAGAGAGAGAGAGAGAGAGAGAGAGCGTGTGTGCGCATATAATTGTGTGTGTGTGTGTGTGCGTGTGTGTGTGCGCGTGTATGCGTGCGTGCGTGTGCGTGCATATATTCACAAATGCCTGTCCACTCCCTCAGGTCAAGAGCGAGTGTGAGTACACATGGGCGTGGGGGTGTAGTGGGGTGTAGTAGTGTTTTTGCGGACACCACGTGTGTCTGCTGGCGCGTGTGCTGGCGTGTGTGTGCTGACGTGTGTGTGCGTGCGTGTGTCTCCTCTCAGAGGTGTGTTGGGCGAGCGCAGAGACAGGGCCGTGCCGCGCCATGCTGCCCCGCTGGTACTTTGACCGCGAGGAGGGCCGCTGTGCCCAGTTTATCTACGGGGGCTGCGGGGGCAACCGGAATAACTTTGAGTCGGAGGAGTACTGCCTGTCTGTCTGCAGCAGCGTCAGTAAGTGCCACAGACACCAAGGAGACTGACCCCCCTCACCACCACCACCACCACCACCACCTGTCTGTCTGTGTGTCTTTGTCCACGTCTAGCTTATCCGTTTGTCCACGTCTGGTAGCTAGCTACTAGCTGTCTGTCTGTTATAGAAGCCACCTGACCCCCCCCCAGTTTGTTCCACTGATCCTGTTTTTAGCGGTGACGTGTGTGTGTGTGCATGTGTGTGTGTGTGTGCGCGTGTGTGCGAGCGGTTTCTGTCTCACGCTGATTTGAGTGTTGCGTAACACCGCGGCCCTGGTAAGTGGGAATGCATGTCTGTGTCTCTGAGGGCGTCTCTTTGGACAACCTATCTGGCGTTCTATCGCTCTCATGCCCCCACCCCCCTCTCTATGTAGTCTCTCTCTCTCTCCTCTTTCCCTCCCCCTCTGTCTTTCACTTTCGCTCCCCCCCCCCCCCCACCACCCCCCTCTGTTCTGCGAGAGAGAGAGAGACAGAGGGAGGTTTCCGCTCGGCCGAGCATGTCGGAGGTGTGAAAGAGCCGCCGTGTGGGAACGAGGTCGCGGCGGCTCCTGTTTTCCACCTGCTCTCTCTGTACCCACGCCCCCGCCTACCACCGAACGGCCACCCTCCCCCCCCCCCGCCGTGCGGTCACCGAGCGGTCAACCATCGTTCACCAGTAGGGTTTAAAGCCAGTCGGAGATGAGTGGGGGGTGGGGGGGGGGGGTCAAATTGCGGTCAAGATAGCTAAAGATGAGGATTCTTTCCATCCAGGGCAGTCAGGTTATTTCAGGGGATAGTTCACCCAAATGACTAGAAAATCACAGTGTTCTTCCCTTGCACCTGAAAGGTTTCTACGGACAAGGACAAGGACTTCAATCCACAGTTGACAGTTTGTCCCACCGCGATCGTAACCGATAGCTAATCGAACCGTCTCATTTAGGTTCCGTCGACTTGCGTTGGTTGTTGGTTAAGGAACGCTATCGGTTAGCGGGTTAGCGACAGTGGAACCCATATAAACAGAACCAAAGTGTTGATTTGAAGTCTGTCTTTATCCATAAGAACCATTTCAGGGTAAGGAACTCAAATGATGTACTTTAACTGTTCATTCTGTTCAATGCCTCTCAAAGTGGCTTTGGAAAAGTGAGACAGGTGTGGCCACTCAATACACATGTATTTCTGTCCACTGGCTCAAGCTAAATGGAGCCTTGTCATTGCCTGAAAGAATGAAATGACATTTCTGCTCCAGTAAACCGAGGTGGTAATATTTTAGGGCTGTAAACGCTCCCTAAAATAGTGTCTACACTTCATCTATCTGCCTAGGCTTCATTGTCTGTCAACCACATAAACATACACACACCTAATGGGCCAGAATGTCTATTTCAGATATGCCTTTTAAGTTCTCACAGGGCTCCCAGGCAGTGAGGTGATGTGCTTTTGTCATTTGGGTGAACTGTCACTTTAAGGTGGCTGATGTTGAGGTTGATCAGCAAAACGCTGGGGGGGGTTGTTCTTGGGGACTATTGTGTGTCGTGGGACCGCTGTTTGGGACTGGTTACATGATCCCCGACCCCCCTCTACAAACACACACACACACACACACACACAGACACACACACACACAGACACACACACACACACACACACACACCCCCCCCCCCCCCCACACACACACACACACACCCACACACACACACACACACACACACACACACCAACACACACACACACACACACACACACACCCACACACCCCCTGGGGACAGGATGACTCCTACGTTAATTTAACCTGCGACAACAACCTCTCAGCTTGCACACCCTCTCAGGACCCAGCCAGCGTAGCGAAGCACCCAGGTCGATGTTTAATTAACGGCCTACAGGTGATATCGGTAACTACGTCACGTAATGCACCTTAGCCTGAGGAGAATTTCCAACGACAGCATTTTCTGGCCAGAGAGAGAGAGAGAAAGCATCGCGCCAGGAAGGATATATCACTGAATCACATCAACGAAAGAGATGGTAGCAATGGGGTCACTCAGATTTAGGAGGTCATCGTGCTGTGTTTTAATGTCCTGGAATGTGAGGTGTCAGCAGGTCCAGTGAAAGAACCAACGCCTTGGAAGGGGCCGTTGATTTGGTATGGGTGGGCGGGGTGGGCGGGGTGGGGGAGGCGGGACGGCAATTCATGACATGACCTACGCGTGTCAACAGGCTCCCCCACCCCCACCACCACCTCCACCTCCACCTCCGCCGCCCACACAACCCCCTCTTCAGACACACTCCCTCCCTCCTCCCTCCTCCCCCCCTCCCCCGCTCTCACACTCACTCTAACCCGGCCGCTGCTCTAACCACCGTGTGGCTTCACGTTACGTGTCTGTCCGTCACGCCTGAGCGGCCGCTAGCTAAAACACACAAGAGACAAGGGCATAGGTGAACACGAAAGAATGACTAAATAAGCTCTGAATGTTTTCTAAGGAAAGAGGAGATGGAGGATTGGGGGAGGGGAGAGAGGGAGGGAGGGAGAGAGAGAGGGGGAAATGGGAATGTCTAGAGACACAGGGTGTAATTGTTGTTTTCTCAACCTCTACCTCCCCGCTCTCTCTCTCTCTCTCCCCTCTCTCAATCTACACCTCTACCCACACCCCACGCCAACCCCTCTTCCCTCCCCTCACTCAATTTACACCTCTACCACCCCCATCCCGCCATCCCCCCTCTCTCAATCTCCACCTCTACCCCCCCCCCACGACCACTCTCTACTCCCACCCCTCTTCCCTCTCTTCTCTCTATCTCCACCTCTACCCCCTCCCCCTCAGTGCCCACCGCGGCCCCCAGCCCCCCCGACGCGGTGGACCGCTACCTGGAGACCCCCGGAGACGAGAAGGAGCACAGCCACTTCCAGAAGGCCAAGGAGAGTCTGGAGGCCAAGCACCGCGAGAGGATG